>NW_018237611.1:137139-153760 GCF_001263595.1 Phalaenopsis equestris | reverse complement strand
GATATATGGAGGCTCAACCATGTTTTGCTCTACTAGGGTTTGGGTACTGATGGCTTTCTCTAGCAGCACAAGAGAGTTTGGTGGAGGTGCTATGATCTTCTTTAAGGAGTTCTATTGGATTAAAGTGTTGTTTCGGTGTTTCTTTTTAGTTGGGGCTTTCCCGAGAAATAAACTTTTGAATTTTTGCTACTTTTACTCTACCAACTTGAGAAGCTTGCTGAATAGATTAATGTTCCATTGCTTTACTTGTCTGGTGGACTGTTTTTTTCAACTCAGGTTGGACCTTCTGTTTGGACTATCACTGGTCTCTTGCTTTTCTACATTTTTTACTATGCTCTTGGTTTTCTATCCTTTTTCTAGATTTTCTATTTTCTACTTCTGTTTTGGTTTTTCCTTATCAATGGCTTATCCCATTGATATTGAAACCAATGCTCAATGGACAAAGTCCACTTTTGCTGATGTTGTCGGGAGAGGTTAAGGTTCCTAAATCTTTAGAGCATTTGGTTTTTCCTCAGAATCTACATGCTGCTGCTGCAGGGAGGGGAGTTTGCCCTTTTGTTAATCCTTGCCATTCTTTTCTCTACTCAAGAGATTAATGATATAAATGCATTTGTAAATTATACTCTAATTGGAAAATTCTAAAATTCCAATATGGGCACCCTAAGATGGATTTTGTAAGGAGATATTTTGATGAGTTAAGGCTTAATGGCTCATGGAGGTTGAGATTATTAGATGGAAGACATATATTAATTACTCTCTTCACTGAGGAAGATTGTTCTAGAGTTTTTTATAAACAAACCTTGGTTATTAATGGAATCATAAACAAACCTTGGTTTTTAACGGAATCCATATGAAATTGATGAAGTGGACACCTGGTTTTGACCCTGCTAAGGAACCTCCAGTTGTTCTTATAACCTCCTGTTGTTCCTATTTGGTTCAAATTCCCTAACCTTCCAATACAATTTTTTCACCAAAATGCACTCTTTAGCATCAGTAGAGTACTTAGTTGCCCTTTGAAAATTGATGGCCTAGCTTATAATATGGCAAGGCTTGCTGGTGCTAGAGTCCTTATTGAAAGGATCATAACACTCCTTGATATTGAAAGGGTATGGATTGGAACTGAAGAAGAAGGTTTCTGGCAAAGGGTAGTGGTGCAAAAAAACCATATCTATTTTTTAGAATTGTAAAATGTTTGGCCACAACTTGGAGAAGTGTTACAGACTTCATCCTTCATCTAAAAGAAGATTTTAGTGGAGAAGATTATTGCTGATAAAAATTTAGAGGCAGCAGAACAGCTAGAGCCAAGAAGGGTCGAAGCTGTAGTTGTAGAAGCTGATACTACTGCAACTATGACTGACCAACATATTGTTCAGCAGAGGGAAATTACTGTTATTTCCACTGAGAGTAGACTGATGGAAACTATTATACCAGATGACAGTTTATTGATTAGTAATCCTATTAGGATTGATGAGCCTACAATCAAAATTTTAATAGATGTTTTAACTAATGATTGGCAGGTTCAAAAAAGCAATAAGAAAAAGAATGGCAAATTAGATGTGAAACAACCTTTGGATGGGCCCTCCAATGCCCAACCTAGGACTAGGGGGAAAGGGAGGGCCTTTTCTCAATGATTAAGTTTTTGTGTTAGAATATCATGTGTATTGCTCACCCCTCCTCTCTCAAGAGATTAATACATCTTGTTAGATTTCATAAAATTTGGTGCTTTGCTATTTTAGAACCCATGGTCACTAAGCATTCCCATAAAATTCTAAAAAAATTTCCCAAATTCACTCATTTTGCTAATGCTGAGCTTAACTTAACTGTTATGCAGAATCAATCTCAATTAATTCATATTCAATTTTCTATTGGTGCTCATGTTGGATATTCAACTTTTATCTATGCTAGCAACATTGCTCATCATTGGACTATTCTTTGGTCTGATCTTCTACAAATTGGGCAATCTATTAACTCTTTTTGGATTTGTGTTTCATCTCCAAGGGAAAGAAGAGGTGGAAGACCACCTTTATTATATGCCATGAAAAGATTCAATGATTTTTTAGCTGATGCTTCTTTATTTGATTTGGGTTATCAAGGCCCTGAATTCACTTGGAGAAGAGCCTCCATGTGGGAAAGGCTAGATAGAATGTTAGGGAATTCTAGATGGCTTTAGACATTCCCTTTTAGTATTATTTCTCACCTTGCCATGACTCAAATCATAGGCCTCTTCTTTTCTCTATTTAAAATGCAAAAAGTCCTAAAAGATCTTCTTTCAGATTTCAAAACATGTGGACTCTTCATCCTAATTTTATTGGGGAAATTGCTAAGGTATGGAGGCCTACTGGTGGTGTTAATCCCTAGCTCAATTATTGGCATCTTCAAAAGTAGGTGGCAACTCATTTACAATAGTGGAATTGGAATACTTTTTGAAATGTACATGAAAATTTTATTGTTGCTCAGAATAAAGTTCTGAATATGTAAATTAAGTTTCAATGGGGATTTTGCTCTGAGTTTGATTTGCATAAAGCTAATGAGGAGCTTCTGATGGAATTTAATTATTCTGAACATTTTCTGAAACAGAAGGCTGCAGTTACAAATTCAATGCGGGACATAGAAATTCTAGCTTTTATCATGCTTGTATGAACTTCTGAAGAAAGACTAATATGAGTTTATCTATTACTGATTCTACTGGCCATTGTTTATCAGATGCAGATGGTATTGCTCAAAATGCTGTCAGTCACTTTCATGACATGTTCAATGACCAGACAGCTTCTAGAACCCAGATTAATACTAAGCTTTTATCTAATTTCCAGGAGTATTTCAGTAGATTGGATTTGAGTCACATTCCACTGGACAATGAAATTAAAGCTGCATTAGATTCTATTGATGGCAACAAGGTAGCTGGACCTGACGGCTTTACTGCTAATTTTTATAACACTGCTTGGCCAATCATTTATGGTGAGTTTATAGTTGTAGTGCAAAATTTATTTCAGGGGATAGATCCTTCTAGTTACTTCACTACTTCTTTTATAGCTTTGATTCCAAAGAAATCTAGTAGGAAAGGCTGGGGTGATTTTATACCTATCAACCTAACCAATGTTATATCTAAAGTAATCAGCAAGATCGTTGTTAATAGGCTCTAACCACACCTTCAGCAACTTACCAGCATTAATCAAGTAGCTTTTGTCAATGGAAGGAATATGACTGAGAACATTTTGCTGGATCATGAGCTCTTGTTGGATTTAGACAGAAAATGTAGAGGCAGCAATATCATTTTCAAATTAGAAATCAAAAAGGCCTATGATACCATTTACTGGGATTTTATTTTGGATACTTTGACAGCTAGAGGTTTCTCTGGGGATTTCACCAACCTTATTAGCAGATGGATCAAATGCAATAATCATTCTATTCTAATTTATGGGTAGAGCCATGGCTTCTTCACTTCTTCAAGGTGAATCAAACAAGGAGACCCATTGTCTCCTACAATTTTTATTTTGGAAATGGATTATCTTTCAAGGCTTCTGAATCAAATGTTTCTTTCCTCTCATTCTTTTGATTAACAACACAAATCTAATATTAGTGTGAGTCACTTATCATATGTAGATGTGTTGACCTCATTTTTTGTTGAGGTCTAATCTTCCTTTTTAGTAGCCTAAGGTCTAGCCATAGGACTTTCCTATTAAATTTTCTTAGAAAACTAGAAAAGGCAACCTCACCATTAGAAATTCTAAACTCTTCTTTACTCAACTTGAAGTTTCACATATTGGTCCTAACCTCTACCACTTAGTTGGTGGGGTCATTCTGGGGGAGCTTAAGTAAGATGAGTTCCCATAGGGCTATTTGACCTTAGGGTTGACCGTGGGTGTTTTCCTAAAGCTAAAGAACTCACAGCCCACACTCACACTCACTCACAACCCTAAACCCTAAATTTCTAACCTTAGTCTTTTGAGCCTTTAGGAGACTCATGTAGATGGTCCCCTAAACCTACTAGCCTATGCTAGGGATTAGCTAAAACCAGTACATAAAGGACCCAAATGGGGTTTCAATTCGTCACATGACTTAATCTCATCAAATTGAACCCATAGCCCAGTCAATTGACCATAATTTATATTAAAAACTCTTTATAACATTCCTAAACATCAAAATTGACCATCAATTAGTCTTGATGAAGCCTCAATTCCATTTAATTTTGACCCAAATCTCAACCCATGACTTAATCTCATCAAATTGAACCCATAGCCCAGTCAATTGACCATAATTTATATTAAAAACTCTTTATAACATTCCTAAACATCAAAATTGACCATCAATTAGTCTTGATGAAGCCTCAATTCCATTTAATTTTGACCCAAATCTCAACCCCCAAATTGACTAAGTCCCCAAATTTCACCAAATTGATTGCCTTAGCCCCAAAATTGGCACCAATTTATGTTGAAAACTCTTCATGAGGTTCCTACTGACCATTTTCAACAATAAATTTGGACTTAGCACAAGGCTAACCCAATCTAGACCCAAGTCTAGCCCAACATGCCCAAATTGACTAAATCTCCAAAATCCTTCAAATTAACCCTCCAATTGAACTCAAAACCCTTTCCATCCGTCATCAAAATTGTTCTTTACAATCACCTACACCAATTGCAACACTTTATTGGGCCAATTGACATGGATAGCCTAGCACAAAACCAAGTTTTGGTCATTTGCACTCACTTGGACCCATTACCTACATAGCCAAGTCAGACGTGGCATCCTACAGATGTGGAAATGAGGGAGCAGCCCCTACAGTCATAGATAGTCACCATGGAAGAATTGGTCAAGATGAGAATAGTAAAGAGATGTGAATTTGAATTCTACAAAAAATTACAGGGAAAATTTGTCAACATTCTAGAGGGTCTGGAGCTGTATGAAAGGGTCTTCTATGACAATGATGAAAGAAGAATTCTAGACTTCGATTTTGACTTGAGTGACACAGGTTGAGTTGGTCTACTAATGGAAAGAGCTTATTTAGAACCATGAAATTTAATGCGCGGAAAAGGCATAATAACCATCCAATAAGGTTGTTGCTACATTTTCACCAAAGACAGGCAAGGGAACCCCCAAGGTATCTTAAAAAATGATGAAGCGGATCCTATGCCTTCTGATATAAAATGGGTGATAAAAAGGATGGTCAGATAGAGTATACTACCAGTTGTATAATCAACAAAAAGTTGCATTCCCAAAAGTTATATAATCAACATCTACGGATAAGGAGCTTGTATTCCCCCACACTTAGATCATCATGATTTTGTCAGAACTTTCTGCACGGTCTCATTTAGGAGAAAGAGCAATTTTCTGTTTGGGAAATAAATTAATGTTGTTAGCCCTGGAGAATTTAGAGGAGCTATTGAGAATCCACGGTCGATGGGTTCAGTACTAATTCTGAAAGGAAATGGAGCAGACTTAGCCAAGCACTGCAATCCAGGGGTATGACACTGCACAGTGTCTGTTACATTCAGAAGGATGGTTGATAAAATTATGCCACATCGGTTCCGACCAAATCCACTGTTAGAAGAACTGCGCCCGTACAAGCTATGAGACAGTTGCACCTCTAAGTACACATAAAACGAATTCTTTTCCTGGAGCGTCGCTTAGTAGGTCAGCTTAATTAAGAGCTCATCCCATAGAGGACAAATAGACTATTTTTTGTCACCTTTTTGTATTGCATCAGAGCAGCATATATGATATGTACTCAGCATATGTTGTTTCAGATGTATTAAACATGATTGTCTCTTTTGAAGCTTTCAGCATGTATTCAGTCTGTAACACCTGTTTGAAGCAGATTAATGAAATTTCTTTCTAATTTCAACATATTCATCAAATTGCACTTTTGTCCAATTGATAAAGAGTCATGGAACCATATGTTGGTTCTAAATTACAATGAGCAAAGAACAATACGATGAAAGTTTGATATTAAAACATAAACTTATTTTTGAAAATCAACAAAGAAAAATTAAATTTTGAAAATGAACTTTCATAATTAAATGTGATAAAGAATACAACAAAAAAAATTAAAAAATTGCTTGAGTTTGTTTCTCTCGAGTTCGAGGTTTCTTACTCTCTACTTTCACAGCATGAATATACTTATCCATATCAATTTCTTCAAATTTCCACGGAGTCTTTTACTCCTCACAAATCTCTTCAATCTTTCGGCACTACTATCAATCTTCACGTCCCACATAATTGTGTTTTCACTTTGTTCTTGAGAAAATTCCAACACTCTGATTCCCAATTTTTTCTTCAAGATAGGTTTTATGAACACCTTAAATGGAGTATGGCATCCTTATCTTATATTTCTCTGCATTTTACAAATTTTTAATCCTTGCATAAATTGAATCTCATCAAAATCTCATCTTTGTATTCGAGATAAGCCTTGTTGACCTCACTTTTGGTTGGGTTTTAGTTTTCCATCTTTAGTAGCCTAGGGTCTAGCCATAAGACTTTCTTGTTGACTATTCCAAGAAAACTAGAAAAAGGATCCCTCACCATTAGAAACTCTAAAGTCTTCTTTGCCTAACTTGAAGTTCCACATATTGATCCTAACCTCTAACACTTAGTAGATGGGGTCAGTATGGGGGATCTCAAGGAGAGTCCCCATATGACTGCTTAACCTTAGGGCTGACTCTAGGTGTTGGTCTGGATCTAGTTCACTCACTTACACTCACAATCAGCTACGTCCACTTACACCCCGAAAATCCAAAATTGTTGACTTTGATCCCTTGATCTTTTGGGAGACTCATGTAGATGGTTCCTTAGACCCACTAGCCCTAGGCTAGGGTTTAGCTAAGATTTGTGCATAGAGGACCCAAATGAGGATTTCATTGGTCCTTAGCACATATAAGGTGGGTGGCACCCCACTAAAATATTCAACTTGGTCTTTTGCCCTCAAATCCACCCAAATTACCTAAATGCCCTTGAAACCTTAACTTTGGCCAAAATTCTAAAATTCACCCAAAATACCCAAATTTATTCAAAAATCATTTCAAAATATTCAAATTTCCTAAAACCACCCAAAATTGCCAAAATTACCAAAATACCCTCAAATTTGTCAAAATTACGAAAATACCATTGGCACCCCAAACTTTCCCAAAACATCCAAAATCACTTTAAATGTCTCCAAAACCAATTTGGAACCTTCAATTTAACCCAAGTTGGCCAATTTCAATATTTTGACCAAAATCCCCAAATTGCTTTTAAAGGCCCAATTTACCAAAGTTCAAATGCTCAATTTCCCTAAATTCATCCTAAATGTCCATCAATTTGGCCCCAATTCATACCCATCAATTTGGCTCCAATACTCCCCAATTTAAATACTAAACTCAAATTAATCTTTCATATGATCAATCCAAACCAAATCCAAGCCTATTTGACCCATTCTTTGAGCTCAATTTTGATACAAATCAAAACCCCCAATTTTGGTCCTATGATATTTTGGTCCTATGATCTAATCTCACCTAATTGAACCCCATAGCTTACTCAATTTGCCTCAACTTGAATCCTAAATTCTTCCTAACAGTCCTACACATCAAATTGGACCCTCAATTGGCCTTGGTCAAGCATTAATTTCCCCCAATTTCAACCCACATTCAGAATCCCCAAATTTGCCCCAAATTGGCTATGTCCTAAAATTCCTGGCTATGTCAATTTGCCCCAAATTGGCTATGTCCCCAAATTCCACCAAATTGAATGACCTAACCCCAAAATTGACACCCAATTGAAGTTGAAAATCTTCATGAAATTCCTATAGAGCTTTTTCAATAATAAATTTATACCTAACCCAACCATAGGTCAACCTGGACTCAATCTAACCCAACATCCCTAAGTTGACTAAAATCCCAAAATCCTTCCAATTGAGCTTCCAATTGAACTCAAAATTACATCAATCCTTCACAAAAAACCTTCATGACAATAATCCACACAATGTTGATCAATCAATTTATCTCCATGTCATGGATAGCCTAACCCAAACAAAACTTCTAGCCATTTTGACCCAAATTGAACTCGTGACCCATATTGAACCGATGCACCAAAATTGACTTAGCCATGCCTAAGCCACCAAATTAATAACACCACAGCCACCAAATAGACCCTATGGACCAGGTTAAACCCACCTAAACCAGCCAAGATGATCTATGTACCAATGGTCCTTTGATTTAATGGATTGTACCCCGTATTTGGCCTAAAATCAAATATCTTGGCCATCATCAGTTACCCTTAACAGTTAAACATCATTAAGCACCCTTTGGCATCCCTGAGCCAATACGTGACCTTACCCTGGCCAGCCACCTCCTCAGCCGCGGGAAGCAGCCAGCCCAAGGGAGCCTCAAGTAGCTAAAACCCAAAATTAAACCTCCCTGAGTTGGCTCACTCTCATTGGCCATTACAGTCTTTCTTCCCTCCACCTCTGCAAGCTTTAGCACCCAACTCCCAGCCCTGAGCTCCACAAGAGAACCATAGCTTTAAATTTAGCTCTCCACGAACATAAAAGAAAGTGCATATAATTGCAAGGAAACATTGCCAAAATCTCACCAGAGCTTCTTCAAACCTTCCCAAGTGTAGTCCCCTTGCTCTCAACCATTGAAAACCACACATTAGAGCTAATTTCTCCACTGAAATTTGCCCTAAAATAAGGATAGATCTCTCCACTCAACCATAGTGCACCAAACTTTAATTAATTGTGCACACACCATCCCCACAGTGAAAGAGGATGATTCCCCACAAAAGCCCCCTCTAAAATAGCCTCTAGCATAGCTCTAGACCAACACCTGAAATCAAACTTAATCAAAATCTTACCTAGACAATTCACACTAGCATAGCTTTAGACCAACACCTGAAATTGAGATTGATCAAAATCATACATAGATAATTCGTTAAGGATTGAGACTTCATCCGGAGGTTCGTTGGGTCCAATCAAAGATACCACAACCATCTAATTGAGGCTTCCCCTTTTAGACAAAGGTATTGAATCCCAACCCTAATACGAGCCTTTCCTTATTCTCCATACGTATTTACTATTTTTCATACAGCATAAACCATATAGATGTGTTCATCTTGAGTAGATGAAGGTTTAGAAATAAACCCCATGCAATTTGGTTGAGTCTAACCAAAGATCTTAAGGTTTTTGTGTGAACGACTTACAAGATATGTCACTTGGGGACGATGAACGGATGGCGTCTGATCACCCGTTTATTGACTGGACAGTCCTGATGAAGCCGAACGAGAATATGGTCCGTAAAGCGCGGTCCGCATGGCAGATACGTGGCTTGTAGTGTCGAATGGTGGAGTGTCACATGTTCTTTCGAAGCCTCCTAGGATCCAGTTAGTGTCGCGCACGATAAGTAGAAAAATTGAGATTTTTGAATTATTTTAAATACCTAAAATTAAAAAATCCATATATTTCTCTAGAAAAATCATAAAAGTAAAATTAAAAAACCCACTTGCTTAGAGAATAAAGGAGAATAATGTGGACTAAAAATAAAATCTATTTTCTTATTCCCTGATTTTTAATGAATTAAATACCCTCTAGAGTATTTTAATTCTTTATGATAAAAAATTGTTCACCATGACTTAAAATTTTTAAGGCTTATTCCTTATTAATGAGGGGATGATCTTTGATTTTTCTAGGGTTAGAGGGCAACTCTGTACTTTTAGCCTTAATTTTCATGCTAAGATGACCATTTTGGCTATTTTAATTTTATAAATAAAAATATCATTTGAAAAATTATGGGAATAATTTTAGTAGATTTCCTATAGTCAAAGAAGTCTATGAAAAATATCATGATGCTTTGAATTATCTTGTAAATTTCTATATTGAATTAAATGTGTATATATGGAGTTAGTTTTAATAAATTATATACTTATAAAAAATTAACAAAATTAAACCCTCATTATTCATAAAAATCATGTTTATTCACTCTAAAAATTTGATAATTATTTGATTAAGTTCAAGTATTAAAATGGATTTTCTAAGGAACCTTATATTTTCATAAAAAAATAAATATAATAGATTAATTACACTTGGGAAAATTATAAAAAGTGGTTTTCTGAGTTCCTTATGATCAGAGGCAGTTAGAAAAAAAAATTATTTTTTAGAAAATCATTAGTTTTTTAGCCTTATTTTTAATCTTAAAGTAATTAAAAATAATTAAAAATCTCAAAAATATCAAAATTTTTCAAAATGTGCCTAATTGTCCTCTGATCACTTGGGACTCATTAAAATATTTGTCTTAGTTTTCCTAAGTTAAAAATAAATTTTAAAAGCCTTAAAAGTGGATTTTCCTTATTTTTCTTTTAAAATAATTATAATAATTTATTTCAAAAAATCATGAAATTTTGTCTAAGTATTTCTCTGACCTAGTGAAACCTCTAATAATTTTCTCATAAACAAAAAAAACTTCATTTAGAAAAGTTAAATAAATCAATTTTTAAAAAATCTTATTTCCCAAGCTTAAATAAATATTCAAATTAAATTAAATTTTGAGAGGTCCACATATCTCCACTAAATATTGTAATTACCTCATGGAAACGACACTTAAACCCTCAAAGTCATTTGAGTTGTGTTTAGCGAGTTATGAGATGAAGTACCCTAGTGTGAAATAGTTCTTTTAGACTTTGGTGCCTTAGTCAAAATTTACGATTAACAAGGGGAAAATGGGTAATTTTAATCTTAATAAATATGTTTGGATGATTAAAATACAATCGGATTAAAAGGTAGAAACTCACTCACCACCCTTGCACAACAATAACAAAACCATAATTCCCCTAATTTTTATGACTTGGAAGCCAATTAAGATCACACGATTCTTAAGTGATGGGCTTAAGTCCAAAAGATGATAATTTACTTTTCTTAAGCCCAAAGTTAATGATGATGTGAAAGGATACATATCACTTAAAATAAAAATTTTTATAATCAACATTTAACTTATCATGATTGTTAAAGGCTAAGTAGTGATCCAGAATCGACATCTAAACTTAATTGATTGGATTTAAAAGATAACATGATTGGTGATTAACATATTTAAACACTACAAGCCTGACTTTAATTGTGGGCACAACATGCTTAAATAACCTAAACTTGCCTTAGGGGCATCCACTCACATAACTCTTAAATGAAACATCAATTGAGTATCCTATCCTCAGGATAATTAAATTGCCAAGTTTTATTAAGCAACATGATAGTCACACTTCAACCTCGGATGATTAATGGACAAATATGATAAGTCTAAAATGAACTCAGAATATTTCAAGAGATCTTCAAAATGGTTCATGGCCATGCCTCAAGAATTTTGAAATCTATTGGACATTATGAAGGCCAAACTGAAATTGCTATATTTTGTTCTAAAATTATCCAGTAGGATCTTTTGAGATTCAACGAAATCAGAACTTGGGGTTTGGTAGCCAAACCTTCATCTACTCTTACAACTTAAATTCCTCGCAAAATTATATACATGTCTTGCAAGTACTGACCTTTCAGGTGATGGAATGAGAAGAATCAATAGGTGCGCTTTTAAATTAAGTCACTTACCTTTTTTGTACTTTCATATTGTACTTTTTATGCTTATAAAACTTGCATGCTAAACAATGATGTCACCCTGTATGAAAACCAAAACACCTAGGATAGCCGTAAAACCAAAACCTAAAATTAAAATCAAACAAGATAAAATTCACTGCCACAACATTCAAAATATAATACAACTCAAAATTTAACCACAAACATCATAAAACAACAATTTCAATTAAATTAAGACATATCTATCGGACGATCGGGAATCCGTCGGAGGAGGTAACCTAGGGTTGCTAACGAGACTTCCCTCGGTCTAAATTAAACTATGGAACTCATTAAGTTAAGTTTAGTAAATTCATTTGTACTAAGTGAATTCGATAGAAAATAGTGGTGCTAGAATGAGGAAACCGTAGGATTCTAATCAGTGTCACTCTAATCAACTTTAATATGCCCCATAATATATAAAGAACAATAACCATAGGGACATCTAATTTGAAATCCTAATTTGACCCATTAGAAAACTTAAACTCTTCATGACAAGGAGCTTTGAGCTAACATTGTGGGCAGCACTGCCATCTTTAACAGCAAGAGGATCTACAATAGCATATCTTTCCTTATAATTAAACAACAAGCCACAGGAATTTGAGGTGGTTAGCTTATGCAACATAAATACTCAACTTATCTTCAGGCCTCTGTATAGCCCTGATATGCAATATAAGCCCTAACTCATCTTAGGATTCCGAGGTTGTCGTTTGCCATGACCTAAATCCTCCATGTCCTAAATCCTCACATCTTTCAGGATATTTGTGTGATTATTTCACATAAACTTAAGCCCTAATTAATAAAATTGGCAGGATTAAATAATTAAATATTTCTCCTCAAAACTGAAGCCAAATAAAAGGATAGACTAGGAAGTCACTGCAGTTTTCTTCCAGATCTTATGACATCCCCTATCTCTTCCTCTTTTTGATTCTATAATAAATGTTCCAAATTTGAGTCATTCCTTTTTCACACCTCTTTGTCTGATCTCGTTGAACAGTTTTATCCTTTGGACCTTATTGAAGACAATATTCCTGATTTTTATTGGAGTTTTCTTAGGTGACTTCGGTTATCTAATATGTAATTAACTAGAGTCACCTAAGTCACCGATAGAAAGCTTTTCAAAATCCAGCTTAATATAAACCCTATTTAATTCTTTTTATTAAATATGGGAACTTGTTGGCAAATAAAATGGTTTCGCAGACCAAACAAATGTAATATATATTTTAGTTTATTTGATCGAGCCCCATCCTCAAGTCTTGTGTTTATCTTTCGAGATAGACACAAAGTTTGAGGTATAATTCTCTTTCATTAAACAGTAGAAAATCTGAGTTCGATTTGATTTCATATTTTTCTAAACTTATATATATATATATATAATCATGAAGCTGGTGACTGAGGAGGGAGGTGCTCGGTTAGGGTTCCTGGTAGGATGGTGAACTATTGGAGTGTGTTCAGGGGGAGTTCTGGCTGTTCTCTTCTTCAGGGTGTCGTTTTCTTTTCCTTCTTTACTCTGGAAGTTTGTTTCCACCTCTTGTTTCATAGGATTTGGTGGGTTTCATTGTTTCATTGGTGTATTTCTGGTTGGTGGGTTTTTATTGTTCTATTAGAGTTTTTCTGATTTCAGCTCTTTTTCCTTTCTCCATTGGTTTTGTCTGGTTTCACTTTGCTTTCTCTTGCTCTTGTGGTGGTTTCCCTCCCCTTCCTGGTGTTGGGCACTGCTGGTTTGAGGTTTGCTGAGTGGTTAGACCTGTTATGTTCGATTTTGGTCTTTTTGACCTTTTCTTTGGTTTTTGTGGCTTTTGGTCTTTGTTTCTTGGGAGTATGGCTACTCCTATCGATTTGGAAACAGATGTTCAATGGGCAAAGGTTACCTATGCAGGAGTGGTTGGCAAATCAATTGCTTCCCTCAATGATCCTGAACATTTAGTCTTCCCATAGAAGTTTCATGATACAACAGCATGAAAGGGTAACAGCCCTTGCATTCATCCATTAGGTGCTAAGGATGGAGAACCTGTTGTTTACTTCTCACCTAAAGAAATTGTTAATCTAAATGACCAAGTAAAATTTACTTTGGTTTGGAAATTTCTTCTTGGCCACCCTAAAATGGATTTAGTTAGAAACTACTTTGATTCCTTGAAATTTAATTGTGATTGGCAGATTGGAATTCTAGATGGAAGACACCTACTTATACAACTCTCAGGGGAGGAAGACTATGCTAGACTCTTTGCAAAACAAGCCATTCAAATTGGAGGCACCACAATGAAAATCCTGAAATGGGACCCTGATTTTGACCCTAGTAAGGAACCTCCAATAGTTCCTCTATGGTTTAAATTACCTGGCCTCCCAATCCAGTACTTTAATCTCAATGCTTTATTTAATATTACATGTGCAATAGGGACACCTATGAAGTTGGATGCTCCTACATACAATAAAGCCATACTTGCCCTTGCCAGAATTCTCATTGAGAGAGATGTTACTCTCTTTGAAATCAACAGGATTTGGATTGGTAATGACAAGGAGGGATTCTGGCAAACAATGATATTAGAACAGAAACCATACTACTGTCATCACTGTAGGATGTTTGGACACACCAAGGATAGATGTTTCAGGCTTCACCCTCCCCAAAAGAAGACTGTGGTAAATCAGGGAAGGTATACCCAGCCTATTACCCCAGAAGTTTCAGTTGATGTAGACCCCCCTCCAACTGGGAATTTGGAAGACATGTTGGAAACACCCAAAATCTCTACTGCTCCTTTTGGCTCCACAGATCCCCTAAATACTTCCCTTAGATTTTTCAGGGAGGAGGTGAACCAGATAAATATTCAAACACCTCAATCTGTCCCTTTAGCTGAGGTGGTGCAACCCAAGGAGACCAAACAGAAAACTTCTCTTGTAATAGAAGCTCCTCAGAAGAATGATATAGCTGAGATGAAATACCTCTTGGAAAAGGAATGACAAACACAAAAATCCAAAAAGAAGAAGAAGGTTCAGTCTGAAGTACAGAAATTAAGAGAGGGTAATATTGGGTTCACAGAATCTTTGAAAATGGGAGGACCTCCTCCTTCTAGAAAAAGGACTAGATCAAGATCTTAGCCTTCCAGCCATGATTAATATGCTTTGTTGGAATATCAAGGGCATTGCCCATCCTTAGACTTTAAAAAGATTGATTTATCTCAATAAAAAACACTATTTGTGGTGCTTTGCTATACTTGAACCTTTGGTTCAACATAACTCTCAGAGAATTATCCAAAGATTCTCTGGTTTCTCTCATTATGCCAACAAAAATAACAAAGTTTGGTTCTTTTGTAGGAAAGAAATTCAGTGGAGCATTACTATGGACCATCATCAGTTCATACATCTTTCACTGCTTATACAAGGACATTTGGAGTATGCTACTTTTGTTTATGCTGGCAGTCTGAAGGCTGACAGATAGGAATTATGGCAAGGCTTACAAAGGCTTACATCTCATCAGCATAAACATGAACTCTCCTTGGATTGTGCGGGGAGAATTTAATTGCATCTCTAATGCAGCTGAGAAGTCTGGAGGGAGAGCTCCCAACCTGTCTATACTGACCCATTTTGATGATCAAATACAGCACGTTGGTTTGTTTGACTTGGGGTCCTAAGTTCACTTGGAAGAAGGGTCTACTATGGAAAAGACTAGACAGAATGTTAGTTAATGACCACTGGCAGAAACACTACCTCTTTACTTTTGCTAACCACCTAACCCTTACTTGTTCTGACCACAGACCTCTCCTCATTTCCATCACCTCCCCAGTTACCACCTCACCCCACCCTCCTTTCAGATACCTAAACATGTGGTCTACCCACCCCCTCTTCAATAACTGTGATGCTTCTAACTGGATGGGAATTGATCACACAGACCCTCTTATCAAGCTAATCCTTCTACATCAGAAAACTTAGTAAAGCCTTGAGGAAGTGGGGTTGGGAAACTTTTGGTAATGTGTTTTCCAATGTTTTATCTGCTGAAAAAGAGGTTGAGAGACTTGAGGCTGTTGTTCAGAATAACTATGCCACTGAAACTGATTTGCTGACTGCCTAGACTAATCTGAATAAAGCCATTGAGATTCAGGATCTAATACTCAAATAAAAAGCTTCTGTTATTAGTTATACTGAAGGGGAAAAAAACAACAAGTTTTGTCATGCCTATATAAGTTATAAGAGGAAATGCAATACCATACATTCCATTTATTCCAAGGATTGCAGATGGCTGAATGATAATGAAGTTATAGCTAAGGATGCTGTTAAGTTCTACAGCTCCCTCCTGAACTCTTCTGCTGATCTTAACACTAACAATGAAGATTTCTTTGCTGAATAATCTAGTTACACTGGTCAGCTTAATCTTACTTAACCCCCTTCTGCTAAGGAAATTTGGGAAGCCTTGAACAGTATTGACAGCTCTAAGGCAGCTGGCCCTGATGGTTTTACAGCTGACTTCTACAAAAAAGCTTGGCACATCATCAAGGTAGAGGTTGTGGAGGGTGGCGGCAATTAAGAGCTTCTTTAGAGGAGTCAACCTCCCCAACTACTTTAGTAACACATCTATTGTGCTAACCTTTAAAAGGGATTTGCAAAAAACCTAGGATCACTACAAGCCTATAAGCCTTACTTTTGTCATAAGCAAACTCATAAGCAAACTCATATTCTGTCATAAGCAAACTCATAAGCAAGATTATAGTGAGAAGGCTGCAACCTCACTTGGACAAAATTATATGTCCTAACCAAACTGCTTTTATTAAAGGTAGGTCCATTAATGATAAAGTGTTGTTGGCACAGGAACTCGCATTGGATCTTGATAAAATCAGCAGAGGGGGTAACCTCATATACAAATTATATATCAAGAAGGCCTATGACACCATTGACTAGAACTTTATCTTGGGTATTCTTGCAGCTAGAGGATTTCAGCCAGAATTCAGAAATCTTATCCAAAGGTGGCTTATCAATAATAACCACTTCATCCTTATCAATTGCCAACTCCAAGGGACTTTCACTGCTTCTAGAGGACTAAAGCAAAGTGATCCACTT
>NW_018237611.1:133438-136924 GCF_001263595.1 Phalaenopsis equestris | reverse complement strand
CCTTACTAAATGCCAACTTATATTTAACAAGAGGGCTTCTTCCAATACCAAGCATTGGATCTCCAACTACACTGGCTTCTCTACTGCTAGGGACCCTGTGAGATATCTGGGGGTTCAGCTCATTAGAGGGAGATAAAAAATTACCCAATTTGATGAGGTCCTACAGAAAATTTAGAAAACTCTATCCAGCTGGTCTCACTCCTTCCTGTCTAATGGGGGAAGAATCACTCTCCTTAGAAGCATCTTGACTACCTTCCCCTCTTATATCCTTCAAACTAACTACCTCAAGAAAAGTACCCAAATCCAGTTGGAGAGAGCTTTTAATAGATTTTTATGGGCTAAGAAAGAAGTTACTCTGGGCTTCATTGCAGAAGGCAGCCAAACCAATTTCAGCTGGTGGGCTGGGGTTGAAGGGGCTCCTACAAGTTGTACACAATAATTTTTGTAAGATGTGGATTTAGTTTAGAGCACAAACTTCTTTGTGGGAAAAATTCATGTGTGGCAAGTATTGCAAGGGACAACACCCCTCTCTTATTACCAAAAAGCTGGGAGACTCCAAAATCTGGACAAGTATGCTGAAAATCAGAGAGCAAGCTGAAGACATGTAGACATGGGATTTGGGGGGTGGTAAAGTGAACTATTGGCTTTACAACTGGTGTCCTAAAGACTGGACTGGGGCCCCCCTTAAGAATTTAACCCTCAGCTCCTAGTCTGAGACTTCTAGGATGGGGACTCCTGGGACATTCCTAAGCTCCAATCCTTACTTCAGGAGCCTCACTTTTCTCTAGTCACTAGAACTGTGTTTGATAAAGGCAGAAAGGACAGGATCATATGGCAAAGCTACACTAACAAAAGCCTGACCAAAGCTATTTATGCTAAGTTAAATCATTGGGAGAAGGTCAATTGGGGTGAGGCCATTTGGAAAAGATTTCTACCCCCTTCCATATCCTTCTTTTGTTGGAGATTCTTCAACAACCTCTTGCCAACTGATGATATTCTTAAACTCAAAGGTTTAATAGGACCCTCTAAATGCTATCTTTGTCTGAAAAATGAGGAGAACATTAACCACCTATTTTTCAAATGTGAGTTTGCTCAAGAGGTGTGGAAAGAGCTCCTTAATAAGATTAAGGATGATAACTTGGATAAGGACTGGACTAGTCTTAATGCTGGTTGGCATAGCTGGAGAAGTAATCAGGGGGAGTCAATCCCCTTCATTGTGGCTTGGTTCTTGTGGATGTGAAGGAACAACAACAAACATGATGATAAGAGTATCCAACATAACAAGGTAACTAGAAACTTTGTTGCCTATTTGAACAAAATCATACAACTTAAGAACTTCCTTAGCATAAATCTGGCTCAGACCAGTACCACCATTAGTCACAACAGAATTGAGACTGTCAAACCCTCCTGATGTTCAAACCATGGAAATAAACACTGATGGTAGCTTCTCTAAATGGGGTGCAGGGGTGGGGGGTTTTCATAAATTCCTCCAGTAATTGTCTACTTTTCTTCCAAGCTCCTACCGTGGCCAATGATGCTCTTGAAGCTGAGCTTATTGCTGTCTACTAGGCCCTTACATTTGCACATAAATAAACTTGACAGAATGTATGAGTTGAGGTTGAATCTTTACAGCTAATCTCTTTGATGAATTATGATCAGCTTTCCTCATGGCACCTTATGCAATGGAAGCAAAAAATTGGCACATTTTGCAGAAGTCTTATAATTCATATGTCTTTCATATATAGAGAAGGAAACCAACCTGCTAATTGGCTTGCCAGACAAGGAATCTATGCCAACTCCATTTCTGTTGATAAAAGACCTCCTACCCCCCTTACCCTCCTACTCCATGGTGACAAGCTGAAGACTCCTCACCTCAGATTCAAGCCTAGCCTACTTAAAGAGATTTAATGCACTGTTTTGCTTTCTCCTTTCTTTCTTTTTCACTGTTTAACTCTCTTGTAAGCATTTTTGAAGATTGGGCTTCCTCCCTTTGTATGGGGACCCCTCCTTTTGGAGCCTTTGTAGTACTTTTAATGATCAACATGTAGGGAGCCGAATAATGCTCCTTCAATATATAAATATATATAGAGTTAACAATGAAGCTGGCGGCTGAAGTAAGAGGTGCTCTGCTAGGTTTCTAGCAGGATGAAGTGCTGTTGGAGTGATTGCTGTGGAAGGTTTTGCCACTTTCTTAACAAGGGAGTTGGTTTCTTTCTCTTACTACCTTGGGAGTTTGCTTTTACCTCACCTTTTTCTAAGACTTTGGTGGGTCTTACTATTCCATTAGAGTTTTCTGGGTTTTGGCCTTCTTCCTCTGTTCTACTGGTTTCTTCTGGTTTTACCTAGCCTTCTCTAGCTCTAGTGGTGGAATCCCTCCCCCTTCTAGTGTAGGGCTCTATTGGTTTGAAGTTTGCAGTGTGGTTTGAACTGTACAGACGACATAAAGTCCTTTTGACTTTTTCTTTGTGGTTTACTGGTATTGAGGTTTTAAGATTGCGATTTCTAGGGAGTATGGCTACTCGTATTGTTATTAAAACTGATGTTCAATGGATTAAGGCTACTTATACAAGGGTGGTTGGCCAATCAACTACTTCCCTCAATGATCCTGAACATTTCGTCTTCCCACATAAGTTCCATGACACAACAGCTGGAAAGGGTAACAGCCCTTGCATTCATCCTTTAGGTACTAAGAAAGGAGAACCAACAGTTTATTTCTCACAGTTTATTTCTCACCTCAAGAATTTCTCACCTCAAGAAATTAATAACCTAAATGATCAAGTAAAATTTACCTTTGTATAGCCCTAATATGCAATATAAGCCTAACTCATCTTAGGATTCTGAGGTTGTCAGTTGTCATGACCTAAATCCTCACATCTTTCAGGATATTTGTGTCATTATTTATCATAAACGTAAGCCCTAATTAATAAAATTGGCAGGATGAAACAATTAAATATTTCTCCTCAAAACTAAAGCAAAATAATAGGATAGACTAGGAAGTCGCTGAGGTTTTCTTCCAGATCTATGACATCCCCTAGCTCTTCCTCTTTTTGATTCTATAATAAATGTTCCAAATTTGAGTCATTCCCTTTTCACACCTCTTTGTTTGATCTCGTTGAACAGTTTTATCCTTTAGAACTTTTTAAAGATAAAATTCTTGATTTTTATCGAGAGTTTTCTTAGGTGACTTTGGTTATCTATGATGTAATTAACTGTAGTCACCTAAGTCACCGATAGAAAGATTTTCAAAATCCAACTTAATATAAACCATATTTAATTCTTCGTATTAAATATGGGAACTTGTTGGCAAATAAAATGGTTTCGCAGACCAAACAGATGTAATATATATATTAGTTTATCTGATTGAGCCTCATCCTCATGTCTTGTGTTTATCTTTCGGGGTAGAAACAAAGTTTGAGGTATAGTTCTCTTTCATTTAAATAGTAGAAAATATGAGCTCGGTTTGATTTCATATTTTTCTAAACTTAT
>NW_018237611.1:129556-133365 GCF_001263595.1 Phalaenopsis equestris | reverse complement strand
TATATATATATATATATATATATATAAAAAAAAAAGGAGATGTATAAATCTCCCTACATGTTGATAAAAGAGGGTTACAAGATGGGAAAGACAGATGGAGACTTAATGATTCAATACAGGAATCATAAGTTCTCCCCAAAAATCAAAACAATCTATGTTAACAACAAAATTTTGCCAGGGAAAGACATAGATCCCAGCTAGCATGTAATACAGAAAAACCTTAGGATAGATTGGGGGAGAGGGAGAGAGAGAGATCATAGCATGCAGTGAACAATCATATTAGCTCTTAGTTAGCAATTCTGAAATATGGGACCTCAATCCTGTCACCCTACAGTAGAAACTGAAGGGTTTGGGGAGGGGATACAACAAACACAACTAGATAACTCTTTTAAATTGTAACCTTGTCTGGCAAGCCAATTTACTGGTTGGTTGCCCTCTCTATAGATAAAAGTGTATTGTACTTTTAACTGTGAGGAAATTTCTCTAATATTTTTGGTCCAATAAGTAAGGTGCCAGTGTGTAAGCTCCTCATCCTTCAATATCTTGATTACAGCAACAGAATCCACTTGTAACCATAAGTTGTACCAGCTAGACATTTTGGCAATTTTCAAAGCACAGTAGACAGCCACTAACTCAGTTTCAACAGCATCTGCAGCCACAATGGCGATGTAAGAGTATAATAAACATTTCCCAAGGTGATTTCTGTAGACACCCCCAACACCTGCTCCTGCCTTATTGAAGCTTCCATCAGTATTTACCTTTACTGTATGGTAATCAGGAGGTTTCCAGAAAAACCTATGAACATACTTCTTGTCTGGGTGTCCCAAAAAGTAAGAGTTAGAGATGTTGGGAAATCTTCTAAAATTAATCATTTTGTGAACATAGGAAAGGCTATTTCTGATTATCTTCTAAGTTTTTGGTGTACCTTCTTCAAACTTAACCTTGTTTCTTTCCATCCAAGTAAACCATGCAATAATGAGAGGTATTGGAGCATAGTTCCTTTTATTCCAAGTCTGCCAGCAAGTGGTGATATTATCCCAGGTAAAAAGGTTTTTGTCAATGTTCAAGTGGGCTAGCAGTTGATGTCATACAACCTGTACAAAATTACATTCAAAGAAAAGGTGAGACAATGATTCCTCCTCCTGAGTAGAGAACCTACATATTGAAGGCCCCCTCGTTTAGTTTAAGAATACCATCAGTAGGGAGGAGATTGTTAATGACCCTCCAACAGAAAAAGGACATGGAGGGGGATAAATAATTGCTCCAAATAATTTTGCTCCAGGATAGGTGTTCCCATTGGAAGATTTTAGAGTAGATGGCTTTGGTAAGGCTTTGATTTGAGAAAGACTACCAGACAATTTTATCTGGCATTCTTCTGTTAATGTTGATGCTAGCAATTTTTTCTATAGAATTGTAATGTAGAATTTTTGAAAGTTTAAGTAGAGACAAGTCATCATCCACCCAACAGTCAGCCACCTTGAGATCAGGGTTGGGGGTGTTACAGATAGGGGACAGCCAATCTTTAGGGCGCCAATTATCAAGCCAGAAGTTTATGTCTCCTTTCCCCAGATCCCAAATGAACAAGTTTTCAACATTGTGTAGATATTTAGCATTTTTCCATAAATTTTGGAATCCTCTATCTTCCTTTCAGCAAGTGTGGGGTGTTGATCTCTACTATACTTCCCCTTCATGAAAAGAGCCCATAGAGAAGTTTGAGCTCTGAATTTAATCTAAAGCTTGCATATGTTTATTTGGAAGAGCTGATTAATACCCTTGAACCCAATTCCCCCAGCCAGTTGAGGTTTAGCCACTTTTTGCCAAGAAGCCCAATGCATCTGTTGCCTCTGTCCAGACCATAGAAATCTGTTAAATGCCCTTTCAAGTTGTATCTGGGTGCTTTTCTTGATGTTAGTCATGTGTAGGATATAAGAGGGAAAGTAGTTAAAATGCTTTTCAGTAGAGTGATTCTGCCCCCATTTTAAAGGAAGGAATGAGTCCACCCATTAAGGTAGGTAGTGATCTTATTTATGGCTTCTTCAAATTGAATTTGTCGGGTTCTTCCGGTAAGAAGCATGGTCCCCAAATACTTGACAGGAAGCTGAGAATTAGAGAAGCCAGTATAGCTAGAAGCCCATTGTTTACAGTTAGGATTAGCATGTTTATTGAAGATCAACAGGCATTTCTCAGGACTAAAACACATACTAGAGTGTGTTTGGAACTTTTGAAGAGTCTGATACACTTTCCTTACAGCATTTTTATTAGCTCTAGAGAAAATCATGATATCATCAGCATAGATCAAGTGGGTGATTGCAAAGTTGGATCTATGATGATAGGTAGTACAGTTATGGCTTAGAAGAGAATCATCCAGCATTTTAGATAAATAGTCAATTGCAATAATAAACATAGTGGGGGATAAGGGGTTCCCTTGCTTCAAACCTCTGGATGCAGTAAAGGACCCCCCAACCTTTGCCCTTAATGAGATTAGGATGGTTGTTATTGTGAAAGCCATCTATGTATCAGCTGGCAGAAGTCAGAGTGAAACCCTCTAGCAGCAAGAACATCCATAATGAATCCCCAACTGATTGTATCATAAGCTTTTTTCAAATCCAATTTGTATATCAAATTACCACCTTTACAGGTCTTATTTAGGTCATTCAAAAGTTCTTGTGCCAAGAGAGTGTTGTCAATAATAGATATCCTATTCACAAATACAGTCTGATTGGGTTTAATAATGTGTTCAAGATGAGGTTGGAGTCTATTGAAAATGATTTTGCTGATCACTTTGCTGATTACAGTGGCTAGACAAATAGGTTTGATGTGATTCCAGGTGGTTTGTATCTCAGATTTGGGGATCAACACAAAGATAGAAGCACTTAAATACTGTGGGAGATTGTTTCCTTGGAAAAAACTGGCCACAATAGCAATCACCTCAGGTTTAATAATGTCCCAAGATTTCTTATAAAACTCAGTTGTGAAACCATCAGGACCAGCTACCTTACTACTATCAATAGAGTTAATAGCCTTCCAAATCTCCCCTTCATTAGGAATGTCAGCAAGTTTTAAATTGGCAGTGTAATCCTTCTCAGCATTGAAATGTTCTGGATCAATAGGGCTTCTAAGATTGTTCTCTTGAGTCAACAGATTTTTGAAATAGTTTACAACATCATTGGCTATTGCAGCATTTTCATGAAGCCAATTCTCCTCAACAGTCTCAATAGCATGAATAGTATTACATTTCCTTTTATACTTTATGTAAGCATGGTAGAATTTGGTATTCCTGTTCCCCTCCTTGAAGATGTTCAAAGCAGCTTTTTGCTTTAGATATTGGCCTTGGTAATCAAAAGCAGTAAGTAGTTTATTTTGAGCAGTTAGCAGTTCTTTGTCCTAAGCTAATCCCTCCTGTTCATGTTGCTCTAATCTTAAGACTTCCTCCTCAAGTTCCTGCACATTTGTGAGGACATTCCCATAAGTCCCCCAACTCCAACTACTCAGAGCTTTAGCAGTTTTGATCTGTAATAAGCTGAGTTTGATAAGAGGGTTAGTATGTGAAATCCCATTCCAAAGGTTGGGAATGTAAGGATTGTAGGAAGGATGAGAAGAACACATGTTCAGATATCTAAATGGGGAGGGGAAAGTTGTATTTTCTGAGGAAGTGTTGCTGATAAGGATAGGTCTGTGGTCAGAACCAACAAGACTTAGATGGGTAACAAAAGTTAAAAGGAAGTGATTGTACCATCTATCATTGACCAAACATCGATCAAGTATTTCCCAGATTTTACCACTCTTCCAAGTAAATGCAGGACCTTTAA
>NW_018237611.1:89207-129463 GCF_001263595.1 Phalaenopsis equestris | reverse complement strand
GGAGAGGCAATGCAGTTAAAATCTCCCCCCACAATCCAGAGGGAATTCATAAGCTAACTGATATTCAACAAGCAATTCCACAGCTCCTTTCTAGCTTCCTTACTACAACCTGCATAAGTGAAAGTAGCAAAGCCCACATGGCCATTAATGTTGAACTTAAAATGGACAAATTGTTGGTGATTGATAATGATGTTCCATCTAATTTCTTTTCTACATCAAATCCAGATTTTATTATTGGTCTTGGTATTGGCAAAGTTAATGAATCCAGGGAATTTCTTGGTAAGCTTTTGGTGGTTTTTGTGAACCATAGGCTCAAGAATCACAATGCACCAAGGTTTATATTTATGGTTTAACTGTTAAACTCTTTTAAGAGAGAGGGGATTGGCAATTTCCCTAATGTTCCAGCAAAGGATATTAATCATTTGTTGGGTGGATTTGTAGGGATGGTTGTGATCTTGATCTGGTTCTTCCTCTATGATACTGGGGAGAACCAATCTTAATACTAGCTTTACTGTCAACCTGTCCTGATCTTCCCTGCTATAATTTCTGAACTTCATTTATTTGTTTTCTTTTCCTTCTAGCTGTTTTTACCTGCCAATCATCTTCTATCTCCTCTTGAATACCAGCAATAACATGATCTTCAGGTGCCTTGCCATGATTTTCTATTTATCCTCCCTCAAGAGGGGAAAGTGAGGGAGTGATAGAGTAATTTATTGGATTTCCTTTCTGACAATAGTGGTTGCGGGGTCCCTATGTTTCTGTTTGTAGGGGAGCCTTCTGCTAGCTCATCTGAAGGATCCTCTGGTGAAGAGTTTTCCTTAGTGATTGGGAGTAATTCTTCCTTTCTTTGAGTGTGCTCCTTCCTGTTATTCAGATGTGATTCTTCAGCAAACTTTTCTATGGCTTGCTGTAATATATTTCCTGTTTCCTTATGGTCCTTGCCAGCATTTGTTCTGATTGGAGGATGTAATTTGTAGCATCTTTCTACTGTATGGCCAAACATTTTACAATGTTGGCAATAATAAGGTTTTTGTTCAGGGACAATGTTCTGCTAAAAACCATCAGTATCTGAGCCAATCCAGATTCTTTTCAGTTCAGGGAGGGTGATGTCTCTTTCTACTTGTATTCTAGCCAGTGCTGGCCTGGCTTTGTTGTAAGTGGGTGCATCCACTTTCAAAGGTGTGCCCAGAGCTCTCCCTATGTTAAACAATGCTTTTGGCTTGAAGAAAGGAAGTCGAAGCCCAGAGAACTTGTACCAAATAGGAACCACAGATGGTTCTTTACTTTGATTAAAGTCAGGTGTCCATTTTACAATTTTCATTGTAGTTCCAGCAATGATTACAGATTGCTTTGCAAAAAGTCTTGCATAATCTTCCTCAACAGTTAATTGGATGAGCAGGTGCCTTCCATCCATCAGCCCTATCTTCTAATTACAAATAAATTTTAGAGATTCAAAGAAATTTCTAACCAGCTCCATTTTTGGGTGTGAAGTCACTGCAGTTTTCTTCCAGATCTTATGACATCCCCTATCTCTTCCTCTTTTTGATTCTATAATAAATGTTCCAAATTTGAGTCATTCCTTTTTCACACCTCTTTGTCTGATCTCGTTGAACAGTTTTATCCTTTGGACCTTATTGAAGACAATATTCCTGATTTTTATTGGAGTTTTCTTAGGTGACTTCGGTTATCTAATATGTAATTAACTAGAGTCACCTAAGTCACCGATAGAAAGCTTTTCAAAATCCAGCTTAATATAAACCCTATTTAATTCGTTTTATTAAATATGGGAACTTGTTGGCAAATAAAATGGTTTCGCAGACCAAACAAATGTAATATATATTTTAGTTTATTTGATCGAGCCCCATCCTCAAGTCTTGTGTTTATCTTTCGAGATAGACACAAAGTTTGAGGTATAATTCTCTTTCATTAAACAGTAGAAAATCTGAGTTCGATTTGATTTCATATTTTTCTAAACTTATATATATATATATATAATCATGAAGCTGGCAGCCGAGGAGGGAGGTGCTCTACTAGGGTTCCTCGCAGGATGGTGAGCTGTTGGAGTGTGTTCAGAGGGAGGTCTGGTTGTTCTCTTCTTCAGGGTGTTGTTTTCTTTTCCTTATTTACTTTGGAAGTTTGTTTCCACCTCTTATTTTATAAGATTTGGTGGGTTTAATTGTTTCATTGGTGTTTTTCTGGTCGGTAGGTTTTTACTGTTCCATTGGAGTTTTTCTAATTTCAGCCCTTTTTCCTTTCTCCATTAGTTCTGTCTGGTTTCACTTTGCTTTCTCTTGCTCTTGTGGTGGTTTCCCTCCCCTTCCTGGTGTTGGGCACTGCTAGTTTGAGGTTTGCTGAGTGGTTATACCTGTTCTATCTGGTTTTGGTCATTTTGACCTTTTCTTTGGTTCTCTAGCTCTGTGGCTTTTGGTCTTTATTTCTTAGGAGTATGGCTACTCCTATCGATTTAGAAAGGGATGTTCAATGGTCAAAGTTTACCTATGCAGGAGTGGTTGGCAAATCAACTGCTTCCCTTAATGATCCTGAACATTTAGTCTTCCCACAGAAGTTTCATGATACTGCAGCAGGAAAGGGTAACAACCCTTGCATTCATTCATTAGGTGCTAAGGATGGAGAACCTGCTGTTTACTTCTCACCTCAAGAAATTATTAATCTAAATGACCAAGTAAGATTTACCTTGGTGGGGAAATTTCTTCTTGGCCACCCTAAAATAGATTTAGTTAGAAACTACTTTGATTCCTTGAAATTTAATGTTGATTGGCAGATTGGAATTCTAGATGGAAGACATCTACTTATACAACTCTCAGGGGAGGAAGACTATGCTAGACTGTTTGCAAAACAAGTTATTCAAATTGGAGGCACCACCATGAAAATCTTGAAATGGGACCCTGATTTTGACCCTAGTAAGGAACTCCCAATAGTTTCCCTATGGTTTAAATTGCCTGGCCTCCCAGTTCAGTATTTTAATCTCAATGCTTTATTTAATATTGCAAGTGCAATAGGGAGACCTATGAAGGTGGATGCTCTAACATACAAGAAAGCCAAACCTGTCCTATCCAAAATTCTGATTGAAAAAGATGTAACTCTTCCTGAAATCAATAGGATTTGGATTGGTAATGACGAAGAGGGATTCTGAAAAAAAGTAAGGTTAGAACAGAAACCAAACTACTGTCATAACTGCAGGATGTTTGGACACAGCAAGGATAAATGTTTCAGGCTTCACCCCCCCAAAGAAGACTATGGTAACTCAGGAAAGGTATACTCAACATATTCTCCCAGAAACTTCAGTTGGTGTGGAACACTCTCCAACTGGGAATTTGGAGGACATGCTAGATACACCCAGAAGCTCTACAGCTTCATTTGGCTCCACATATCCCACTAACACTTCCCCTAGACAAATCAGGGAGGAGGTGAATCAGATAAATATTATAACACCTCTATCAGTTCCTTTAGATGAGGTGGTGCAATCCAAGGAGATCAACTAGAAAACTACCCTTGTAATAGATGCTCCTCAGAAGAATGTTATACCTGAGATGAAACACCTAATGGAAGAGGAATGGCAAACACAGAAATCTAAAAAGAAGAAAAAGGTTCAGTCTGAAGTGCAAAAATTAAGGGGTGGTAATATTGGGTTCACAAAAGCTTTGAAGATGGGGGGACCTCCTTCTAGAGGAAGGACCACATCAAGTTCTCAGCCTTCTCCCCATTACAATCCCCCTATGATTAATATGCTGAATTGGAATATTAGGGGCATAGCCCATCCTCAGTCTTTAAAAAGACTAATTCATCTCAACAAAAAATACAAAATGCGGTGCTTTGCAATTCTTGAACCTTTGGCTCATCATAACTCACCAAGAATTATTGAAAGATTCCTTGGTTTCTCTCACTATGTTAACAAAAATAATAAAATTTGGTTCTTTTTTTGTAGGAAAGAAATACAGTGGAGGATCATCCTCAGTTCATACACCTTTCATTGCTTGTACAAGGCCATCTGAAGTATGCTACTTTTATTTATGCTTGTAGTCTGAAAGCTGATAGACAGGAGCTTTGGGAGGGCTTACATCTCATCAGCACTAATATGGATTCTCCTTGGATAGTAGGTGGAGATTTCAATTGTATCACTAATGTAGCTGAGAAATCTAGAGGGAGACCTCCCAACCTGTCCAAAATGACTTATTTTAATGACCAAATTCAACAGGCTGGTTTCTTTGACTTGGGATACCAGGGTCCTAAGTTCACTTGGAAGAGGGGTCTTCTGTGGGAAAGACTTGACAGGATGTTAGTTAATGACCACTGGCAAAAACATTACCTCCTCACTTTTGGTACCCACCTAACCCTCACTGGATCAGACCACAGACCACTCGTCATCTCCATAACTTCACCAACTACCTCACTCCACCCTCCTTTCAGATATTTAAACATGTGGTCTACCCACTCCCTTTTCATTAACTGTGTGGCTTCTATCTTGATGGGAATTGAACACACTGACCCTTTAATTAAGCTAAGCCTTCTGCATCAGAAAACCAGCAAAGCATTGAGGAAGTGGGGTTGGGAAACTTTTTGAAATGTATTTTCTAATGTCTTGACTGCTGAGAAGGAGGTTGAGAGGGTTGAGGCTGCTGTTCAGAATAATTTTGCCACTGAAATTGAGTTGCTTACTGCCCAGACCAATCTAAATATAGCTATTGACATCCAAGATATTCTACTCAAACCAAAAGCTTCTGTTAACAGTTTTACTGAAGGGGACAGAAACACTAAGTTCTACCATGCCTATATAAGTTACAAGAGGAAGTACAATACCATACACTCCACATATTCTACTAAGGCCAGATGGATTAATGATAATGAACTTATAGCTAAGGATGTTGTTAAGTACTACAGCTCCCCCCTGAACTCTTCTGTTGATCTCAATACTGACTATGAAGATTACTTTGCTGAAGAATCAAGTTACACTGGTCAACTGAATCTTACTGAACTCCCTTCTGAAGAGGAAATTTGGGAAGCCTTGAAAATAATTGACAGCTCTAAAGTAGCTGGCCCTGATGGCTTCACTGCGAACTTCTATAAAAAAGCATGGCACATCATCAAGAAGGAGGTGGTAGAGGCAATTAATAGCTAGAGTCAATATCCCCAGCTATTTTAGTAACACATCTGGTGTGCTAACCCCTAAAGAAGATTTGCAGAAGACTTGGGAACACTACAGGCCTATATGCCTTACTTCTGTCATAAGCAAACTTATAAGCAAGATCATTGTGAGAAGACTTCAACCATATCTTGACAAGATTATATGTCCAAACTAAACTGCCTTCATCAAAGGTAGATCCATTAATGATAATGTGTTGTTGGCACAAAAACTCACTCTAGATTTAGATAAAATCAGTAGAGGGGGTAACCTCATTTACAAATTAGATATCAAGATAGCTTATGACACCATTGACTGGAATTTCATCTTGGGGATACTTGCAGCTAGAGGTTTTTAATCAGAATTCAGAAATCTCATCCAAAGGTGGCTTATTAACAACAACCACTCCATCCTAATCAATGGCCAACTCAAGGGGTCTTTCACAAATATCAGAGGACTATAAAAAGGTGACCCACTTTCTCTCACTATCTTTATAAATGTTATGAATTACTTCACTAGAATGCTTGACAGCAACATCCTTAACCAACAGTACTCTAGATTCCACCAAAAATCCAAAATAGTAATTTCCCACCTCATGTATGCTGATGATATTGTATGCTGATATGCTGATGATATTATGATATTTTCCAATGTCCAAAAGATTGTTGAGAAGAAAGTTTATAAATGTATACAACAATTTCAGAATTACTCTGGGATGGAGTTGTGCCCTAGTAAATGCCAATCTATATTTAAAAGGAGGTCTTCTTCCAATATCAAGCATTTGATCTCCAACTACACTGGCTTCTCTACTGCTAGGGACCCTGTGAAATATTTGAGGGTTCAACTCATATGGGGGAGATAAAAAATGACCCAATTTGATGAGGTATTATATAAAATACAGAAAACTCTATCTAGTTGGTCTCATTCTTTCTTGTCTAATGGGGGTAGAATTACTTTCCTTAGAAGCATCTTAGCTACCATCCCCTCTTATATTCTCCAAACCAACTACCTCAAGAAAAGTACCCAAATTCAGTTGGAGAGGGCATTCAACAGATTCTTGTGGGCAGGTCAAAGACAGCAGCTACACTGGGCTTCATGGCAGAAGGTAGCTAAACCAATTGCAGTTGGTGGGCTGGGATTTAAGGGTCTCCAACAAGTAGCAAAAATAAATTTCTGTTAGATGTGGATTCACTTAAGAACACAAGCTTCCTTGTGGGCCAAAGTCATGTATGGCAAGTATTTCAAGGGCCCGCACCCTTCCCTAATTACCAAGAAGCTGGGGGACTCCAGAATCTGGACTAATATGCTGAAAATCAGAGAGCTAGCTGAAGACATGTACACATGGGATTTGGGGAATGATAAAGTGAGATTTTGGCTTGACAACTGCTGTCCAAAGGACTGGCTTGGGTCCTCCCCTTTAGACTTTAACCCTCAACTCTTACTCTGTGACCTTTGGGATGGGGACTCCTGGGATGTTTCTAAGCTCCAATCCATTCTACAGGACCCTCACCTATCTCAAGTCACTAAGTGTGTTTGATAAAGGCAGAAAAGATAGGAACATATGGCACAGCTACACTAACCAAAACTTGACTAAAGCTATGTATGCTAAGTTAAGTGAATGGGATAAGGTCAATTGGGGTGAAGCCATTTGGAACAGATTTCTATCCCCTTCCATATCCTTCTTCTATTGGAGATTCTTCAACAACCTCCTGCCAACTGACGACATTCTTAAACTTAGGGTTTGAGAGGACCCTCTAGATGCTATCTCTGTCTGAAATTTGAAGAAAATAATAACCACCTATTTTTCAATTGTGAGTTTGCTCAAGAGGTGTGGAAAGAACTCCTTATTAAGATTAATGGTCACTTGGATAAGGAATGGTCTAGTCTTAAAGCTAGTCGGCATAGCTAGAAAAGTAAACAAGGGGAGTCTATCCCCTTTATTGTGGCTTGGTTCTTGTGGATGTGTAGGAACAGCAACAAACATGAAGATAAGATTACTCAACACACCAAGGTAACTTGAAACTGTGTTTCTTTTTTAAACAAGCTAATCTAGCTTAAGAACTTCCGAAGCATAAGTTTGTCTCAAACCAGTGCCAAACTTGTGAAATATAGTGGAAGCCGTATAAGATGACCCTATGACTAAACCAACCATAACATGGTCAAATAAGTCATAATAGTCAACTCTAAACCTGAATTGGTCAACCATGGTCAATAATGGTCACTTGGTCAAACATGGTCAACATTACCATTTTTTGTTAAAATTTGGTCATTTCATCAAATTATTTTTTTCTAATAATTAATTAATCATTTAATTAATTAAAAGAGTAAAATTAAGAATTATTATACCTAGGATTTAAGTTTAAAATATTGGTTTAAACCCAAGGCAAGATAAACCCATCGAAGGCAAAAAAATCATATTTTACACTTAAACCCTAAATCCACTATGTAACAAATTGTTGATGGGTCACCCATGACCCATGACACACACCATGACATGATTAATCATCATAAATTAGTCATGACCAGTGACTCAAGAGAATGGATTATCATTAAGGCATCATGAAGGGAATAATGAAGTGTCTTCCCCTCATGAAATTTTGAATAAGGATGAGGAGAGGTCATCACTCACCTTCACCCTTCTCCAATGAAAGAAAGAGTCCTCTAATCCCTAACCTACACATGAATATGAACATCATGAGCAAGATAATAAAAATGAAGAATATGAGGGATACGTGTCATCTTCTCCTTTAATTCATTGAATGATCAATGAATCATATGTGGGAGGCTAATTCAAGACACCCTTAGGCAACTTTATCCACCACCCAGACCTTCCAATGGAGGGAGGCCAAGATATGAAACCAAGCTTCAACCTAAGGAAGATCCCATGTGGATAATGCTTTGGAAGCTACATCAATGGCAAGTATTCACCAACAGAATAATCCAAAGACATGATATAACCTCCACCTTCTTCCCCAAATAAACCCAAGCTCCATAGCAACCATTAATGGTTATAAAAAGGGGTAACCCGTGAGCTACCAGGAGAAGAGACATACTTAAAGTCCCAAAAATACCCAAGACAAAAATTTTTGCCCTTTCCCTATGGAGTTGAGCCCCCATAGTTTCAACCCATGATTTCCACTGGCCTGCGCCAGTTTTACTCTCCAAATTTAGGGCATATTTCGAGTTTGACACAAACCAAAGCAAATCCCCAAATTGATTCTTCTAAAAGCTTCCTTATATTCTAAGAAGAAGTTCCCAATCAAAATTTAGCTTTCTCGTATGCTCTAACCTATTCCATGACCAAACCGTGAGGCTAATTCAGCTTGGATATAGCTCAGGCTAATTTCATCTCAAACTGAGCATAAGAGGAGCTTTGTGAGGACATAACGATCACTCCTATAAAAATCTGTTGAGGCCTCACCTCATCAAAGCCAAGTACAGCCTAAAACCCTAAATTTGGCTCGATTTTCACACATTGTGAAGAGAATGATCACTCCACAGGTATGTAACCATATGGATTTAATCTTCCCATCGAGATGAAACTTTAGAAAAAAAATTCATTAAATTTTATTGTGTATTGAGTGAGAAATTAACATTTAAAGCTAGACGGTTCTCTATTAATCATCCTGCAAAAATGATGAACGAATACCATTAATTTCCATGTATTGGAAATGAACGGCTCTGATCGAGCTGGACAACAGATCTTTCCATTCGAAACAGATAGAACCATGGGCCACATAAGCTGTTGCATGTAAAGTGCTCCCAATCACGCGCTGCAACGCCATGCTTCAACACATTTGAGGTATGAGCCAGAGCCACATGAAATTATTTTAAATAGGGTTTTATTTAAATCCATAAAATACCATTTAACTTCAAAAATTCATAACTTGACATAGAAAAATCTCAAAAATATGACAAAAAAATTCCTAGATTTAGAAAAATGAGGAGAAAATTATTTGAATGAAATCAAAATTTAATTAATTAATTACGCTTTGGAATAATTTAATTATTAAAAATTATTTATAATTCCAAAAGTTTGGAAAATTTTTGGAATAACCTTTATGTCCTTAGGAACTCCTCTGATTTTTCCAAGGCTAGAAAAATTCTCTAGGATCCAATTTTTTAATTAGTTTCAAATTTTGTAATTATTTATAAATTAATTATAAAAAACTAAGATATTGGAAATTAAATTTGAAAACGGTAGTAAATTTAAAGTGACACATTTAAACTCTAGAATGACAGTTTTTAGCCAATTAAAATTTTTAACATGACATTTTCATCATTTAAGGTCAAAATTAGAAATTTCAAATTTACATTTTAAAGCCTAAAAATTTTTAGGCTTGGACATTAGCCTTCAATGATATATAGGAATGACTAAGTCCTAAATCCTTAGATCTAAACCCCAATCTAAATCAAAGGTGAGCTTAAAGCCTGATCAACATAGGGTCTACTTATCTCCTCAGGACTATTGGGTCTAACCTTCATAAAATCCAAGTCAAAATTCTAAATGACATTTAGGTCTAAACACTTTAGATTTAAATTGAATCCAGGACAAACCAGGCATAGACAGTTGGGTTCAATCCAGGTGAGCCTACACTTCACCAAACCCTAATTCGATCTAAACCACAATTAGACCTAATTAAACCCAGTAAGACCTTAATTAAATTAGGTTTAACATTAGAAACCCTAAAGAGGTTTGAACCCAATTAGACCAAATTAACCTTTTCTAGGCCTTAATCCATTAGGCATAACATAATCAAACCCTAATTATGTCTAAATCTCAATTAGACCAATTAATCACCTTAGACCTTAACAACACTAGGTTTAAGATACATTAAACCCTAACTAGGTCTAAACAACAATTAGACCTAATTAAACCAAGTTAGATCTTAATCACACTAGTTTAACTCAATAAACCCTAATTAAGTCAAAACCATAATTTGACCTAATTAAACCCAGTTAAATCTTAACCACATTAGGTTTAACTCAACAAACCTCAATTCAGTCTAATCCTAATTCCACCTAATTAACCCTTATTAAACCTTACTTACATTAGGATTAATTAACCCAAAACTCAATGAGGTTTAACCCTATTTAAACTTAATGAACAATCATTAAACCTTACTTACATTAAGCTTAATCATTTTAAACCTCAACTAGGTCTAACCTTAATTCGACCTAGTTAACACTCATTAAGCCTTACTTACATTAGTCTTGATTATTTTAAACCTCAATTAGGTCTAACCCTAATTAGACCTAATTAAAATTCATTAAGCCTTACATTAGGCTTAATTATTTTAAATTTCAATTAGGTATAACCTTAATTAGACCTAATTAACACTCATTAAGCCTTACTTATATTAGGTTTAATTATTTTAAACCTCAATTAGGTCTAATCCTAATTATACCTAATTAAAATTCATTCAGCCTAACATACATTAGGCTTAATCATTTTAAACCTTAATTAGGTCTAACCCTAGTTAGACCTAACTAACAGTCATTAGGAGATTACATCAGGCTTAATAATTTTAAACGATAATGAGGTTCAACACTAATTAGACCTAATAAACCTTTATTTAGCCTTACTTACATTAGGGTTAACTATTTTAAACCTCAATTAGGTCTAACTCTAATTAGACCTAATTAACACTCATTAATCCTTACTTACATTAGGCTTAATTACTTTAAACATCAATTAGGTCTAGCCCTAGTTAGACCTAATTAGCATTCATTAAGTCTTAATTACATTAGGATTAATCATTACAAACCTCAACTAGGTCTAACCCTAATTAGACCTAATGAACCCTTATTAAGTCCTATTTACATTAGGCTTAATTAACCCAAAACTCAATTAGGTCTAACCCAGATTAGACCTATATAACACTCATTAAGCCTTACTTACATTTAGCTAAATCATTTGAAAACTCAATCTGTTCTAACCCTAGTTAGACCTAATTAATATTCTTTAAGCCTTACTTACATTACGCTTAATTATTTTAAATCTAAAATAGGTCTAACCTTAATTAGACCTAATTAACATTTGTTAAGCTTTACTTACATTAAGCTTAATCATTTTAAACCTCAATTAGTTCTAAACCCAATTAGACCTAATTAACATTCATTAATCCTTACTTACATTAGGCTTAATCATTTTAAACCTCAAATAGGTCTAACCCTAATCAGACTTAATTAACTCTTATTAAGCCTTACTTACATTAGGCTTAATTATTTTAAACATCAGTTAAGTTTAACCCTAATTAGTCCTAATTAACACTCATTAAGCCTTACTTACATTAGGCTTAATCACATTAAATCCCATTTAGCTCTAACCCTAATTAGAACTAATTAACATTCATTAAGCCTTACTTACATTAGGCTCAATCACTTCAAACCTCAATTAGTTCTAACCCTAGTTTGACCTAGTTAACACTCATTATGCCTTACTTACATTAGGCTGAATCATTTTAAACCTTAATTAGGTCTAACCATAACTAGACCTAATTAACCTTCATTAAGCCTTATTTAAATTTGGCTTAATCAACCACAACCTCAATTTGATCTAACCCTAATTAGACCAAATTAATCCTTCATTAAGTCTTACTTACATTAGACTTAATCAATCAAAACACTCAAGTTCAACTCAACTTAAATCTAAGTCGACCTAAACCTTAGGTTCAACCCAAATTGAACTTAGGTTAACCTAAAATTATTAAGTCCAACCTAGCTTGAACCTAATAAGCTTTGTTTCTACTCTCATACTGAATCTAAGTTGAGTTTAACTAAATCAACTTTATGTCCTAACCACATTGGACTTAAAACACTCTAAGCTTTTAAGTTCAATCTATATTGAACTTAAATCAACTTTAGATCCTAACCACATTGGACCTAAAACACTCTAAAATTTTAAGTTCAATCTATATTGAACTTAAATCAACTTTAGGTCCTAAACACATTGGACCTCAACACTTTTAACCCTTAAGTTCAATCTATATCAACTTTAGGTCCTAACTGCGTTTGAACTAAACACTCTATACTTTTAAGTTTAATTTATATTGAACTTAAATCAACTTTAGGTCCTAATTACATTGGACCTAAAAAATTTAAAAGTCCTACCTACATTGAACTTAAAATCATCCCAATCATAATTTTAACCCACATTGGACTTAGAATCTAAATCAACATTAACTCCTAACCACATTGGACTTAATATCATGGTCTTAGACATTTTATTCCTTAGGTTCAAGTCCTAATTACCTTAGACATAGAATCATTCAAACCTAAAGTTCAATTCATAAAGATCATTGACATAATTGACATAAAATCTACTTTAAAATATATTAAAACTTAAACTTAAACCTAAAAACGCAACTAGGTTTGAGAAAGAATTTTGGAGAAGGTAACCCAAGGTTGCTAACAAAATTTCTTCTAGCTATTTATGGTTAATCAAACAACAAACATAATGACCCGGGATGAAGGAATCATGGGATCTTGATCGTGTTATCCAAGAAAAAAATGACAAAAAAACAAAATTCAATCGGTAAATAAATCGTAAACAACTTAAAACTTTACGACCCTTAAAATCCGAATAAGACATTAAAATTTAAATTGAACCCTAATGAACAAAGATCACTGAATGCAACTTGAACAACTGTGATAAGATCTATCAAGATTTCTTGGATGACACAATATGTGGTTGCTGACATGAATCTTCTTGTCCTGGTTTAAAAACCTTTCAGACTAAGTATATTTGAATACTTTATGACCCCGGGACAACGGAGCCATAGACATCTTGACCGAGTCGTTTAAAAATTATTCAACCAACAAAATTGATTAAATTAAACATGATTTCATGCTAATCATGTTTTATTTTGCAAGTTCATTAGAGACCTAAATAAATTTCCCTTTAGATTTACTTTGCATGTTATAAGGTGTGTTAATTCTATTCTGTAGGACGCATTCTAAAGCGAAACCTTGACACAATAAAATAACAAAAACATGACAAACAAAACAAAATAAAATAAAATGACATGACATGAAAAATAGAACAAATTAAAATAAAATCACATGACATGACAAATAAAATAAAAACCAAACATAAAAATAATTACAACAAAACCAAATAAAAAATACCTGACAACACACAACAAAACTTTTAGGATTGAACGAGATTCTTAAAAATCGATTACCTTAGGAATAAATAATTTGATGTTTCTTTCCTTAATCTTGACACTTCTTAAAGAATGTGTAATGACGAGAATCATGAGTTTTCTTAGATAGTTTTAATTATCTAAGATGTAATTAACTATAAGAGCTTGCTTCTATAATAAAATTAAGAACACAGTATAGGTGATACACCTAAAATCTCTGGTTATTTATTTTTCATGATGTTTTCCTTGTATGAGAAATCATTTCTCTTTAATGTTCACCGAAATGAAAAATCTTTTCGACATTTCTTTTTCTCAAGTTTTCTTTTTTTAGCACTTTCCTTCCTTCTCCTAGTTTCTAAAAATATTTGAATCCTTCAAATGATTCAAGAGGATAAGTTAACTTGAGATTAGGGCGATAAAAATAGATAAATAGAGTGGAGATTTCTTTCAATAAAAAAAAAACACGTATGACATGACGAGAACTAGTGGCAGCGGACACATTATGGAGGTGACATCCACTTGTCAGTTGAATAACCTTAATTTTCTCGTTGTTCTGATATTTAAGGCTAACTTAAACATTACTACGCAATGTTCCGAGAGGTCTATTGCTAAGTGCAGTAACATTACATCCCGATTAATTTTCCATGTTTTTAATTGCAACTCCTTTACTTTATAATTGACTTCTCATTTACAACATTAATTCTTCCATTGACAATTTCTTCTCCTTAATCTGAAAATTACTATTCAAACCTAGAGGTTAACGAGGTTTGTAGCTCAAATTACCTTTATTATTGGAGTTCTCCAATGAGTTTGCTGCATTGTTCCACCATGGTAAATTTACAGCATTAGAGTTATTGTTACTCCAACAGAAATTAAGGTGATTTTTCCAAAGATTGAGAATATGGAATGTGAATCCAGGTCTATAATAATTAGAATAAGGTTTATTAGATCGGTTGTTTATTAAATTTAAAGTCTCATACAAAGATTGAGATTATATCATTTGTCCCAATGAATTTTCTTCAAGAACAGGATGTGTTTGAGAATAATTCATTCTATATTAATATATGTGCTTTGATATTGTAACAATTTGTGCCGCCAACATAGATATTGCATCAGAATCATACATACTAGCTATTCTTTTTAGATTTACTCTCTTAGAGGGCCAATGAAAATTATTAGTTGCTATCTCGTCAATTAAAGAATATGCTTCATCAAATGGTTTTAACATTAATGATCCACTAGTGCAGCAACATCAATTATTGATCTAAGAGATTCAACCAATCCATTATAAAAAGATTGAATTATTAACCAATCTTGCAAAGCATGGTGTGTACTCTTCCTAAGGTGATCTTTAATTCTTTCCTAGATTGACTCCTCTTTAAACTGACAAAAAGATGTAATATCATCTCTATGCTTAACAGTTTTTAATGGTTGTAAATATTTACATAAAATTTTTTGTGATAATTCTTCTCAAGTTCTGATAGATCTAGATGCTAACAATTTTAACCACATCTTAGCTTTATCCCTCAGTGAAAAAGGAAAAAGTATATGTCTGACGGCATCATTCGACACTCCATCATATTTAAATGTAGCACATAATTCTATAAAATTAGCAAGGTGTAAGTTAGGATCTTCATTTGAAGATCACCTTAACTAATTATTTTGTACCATTTGGACAATAGTAAGTTTAAGCTCAAATGAATTATCATCTACAATAGGGTTTTATATAGTCAAATGAATTTCATCTGCTTTAAGATTAGGATAATCTCGTATAGGTCTCTAATTATGTTCATTTTCATTTCAAGTATTATTTAAGTTGCAAGCCATTTTGTTCAAATTATGTATCTCTTTTTATTATTTTTGAATTTTTCTAATTATTCTTTCTAGCTCTGAATCATAAGGTATTAAACCTACCAATCTTAAACAATGCATACGCAAACACAATAAGCAATAAAAATAAGCAAACAAACTAAAATATAAAAACATTTAATTAAACTACAAATAGTTTTTTAGTTCAAATAAAATGTTCTCAATTATAAAGTAATTTACCCTTACTTTCTCGCAACAACGCCAAAAACTTGATGCGGTGGTCGATTTCTATGATGTGCATTGTAAATATCTTTTAATATTACAACACACACATGACAAAACTAATAATAAGTATGCAGTTCAATCCCAATAAAAATAAATTAAATATAGGTAATTTTATCTTTAAAAATCTCTAAGCTGCCAAACCCCGTAATAATAACCAAGTATACGTATCAATCAAGTAATAAATTGCTCTAACGGATTCCTAAGTATTGATCTTACATGAAGTTGGAAATTCTTATGGATATAATGGCAAACACAATATTCAAAATATAAAACTTAAGTAAGCAAAAAAAAATCAAATGTAAATTTAATGTGCGCTAAATGAAATGCAGTTAAAAGAACTAAGTTAACTTAACTAATTGCTTATAAAGACATAACAAAGTTTTGAAACAAAGTGTTCATATTTAAGATACCATCCTTCCCCTTTACAATGAGTTTATGGAATGTGAAGAAATTAAAATCATTGAAAATACATACATAAAATTGTATTGTGTCATTTAGAAGCAATCTTATTTTTTATCCCTTGATAATGCATAAATAACATTGACTAATTGATACACCAATATAATATGTTGTTTTATGTATACATTTTATGCTTATTTTTGTGATCTTACAATTTAAAGAAGGCTACTTTCATGTTTTTTTGTAGGTATATCAATCTTAGGCATTTGGAGCAAAAGTAGCAAAAATGACAAAATTTGGAGCCAAATAGTGAATTTTGGGAATTCTGGCACTTGATGCACCATATTGGAACCAGAAGCACCATTTTATTGAGAGCTGGTACATGATGAGCTAGATTGGTGGCAGAAGCACCATTTGACAGAGAGTTGGCACTAGAAATGCCAGATTTGACACCTGAAGTGCCAAAACCCAAAAAAGTGTTGGCCTAAGCAAGTTACAGTCTGATGCGCTAGAGACAACTTTTTGAGGATTACGGCAGTTCGGGACAAATTTTGCACAAATTTCAAAATGGAAACTTGTTATAAAGAGCCCTTGGAGTGATTCAATGCATCTAACCACTTTGGATGTCTCTTGGATCAATGGACATATCTTTTGAATTCAAAAGGGTTGGCTTTTGGATAAAATTTAGGAGGGAATTATGAATGTTTTTTGGAGGGAGGCAACCTTTAATAAAATAGAGGTCTTAGAGAGTGGATGACTGTGGCATGTAAGGGGGGTGAGAAGAGAGTTTGAGAGAGAGAAACTCAAGGATGGAAAATTTCTTCAAGGATTGTAAGAGGATAGGGAAAGTGAGAGATTTCTTCTTCATTACACTTCTAAGAGAGAAAAGCTTGAAGAGAACTTCTATGTTTTCCTTAGGAAGGATTCTGAGATATTGTGTCTTTTTTTTTGTATTTTAAACTTGTTTCTATATTTGAAATCAAATCCGTGTTTTGTCGTATACTTCTCATGAATTTTGAGTTATCTTCTTTATCCTTCTCCCTACTTTGAGATATGGTTTTGTGAAGAATTGATTTTATTTTATAAAGTTTTAAATTTTAATAATTTGTGATAATTTGAACTCCAATCTTAATTTACTTTTTGATCTGGCCAATTAAAATTTTAAAATGTGTTGAGAAACATATGTTCTGAAAGGGCTACGATTTCTACAACATGGTGAGATTCACATTAAATTTCATGGGACAGGATGTCATCTATGGAGTTGATTACAAATAAATAAGGAAATATACTTTGTTGAATGCAAAATTGGAGATTTTATGGAGACAAAATAAAATCTCTAATTTGGTCTAGTTGATTTGAAACAGATGTGAGATTGTTAGCACTCAGGTGAATTCAAATGATTTTAATTTCTTCACAATCCATATACTCATTGTAAAGAGGAAGGATGCTTACTAAATTTGAACTCTTCCAAACAAAAACTTTGTTTAGTTATCGTAAATTTTACTTTTAAAAGTTTAGCAATTAGTTTAATTAACTGTCTTTTTACTGCATTTTATTTAACATTCACTCTATTACTTTATATTCAAATTTAGCACTTCACATTTGTAGTTTAAAATTGTAGTTTACATTATAATCTTAATAATTTATTTATAGGTATTTTCAACTTCCCTGTTGGATCGATATCTAGGACTCCATTAGAGCCCCTTATTACTTGAGTGATATGTATACTTACATTATTATTAGGGGATTTCACAGTTTTAAGATTTTTAAAAGATAAAATTTTTTTCACTAAAGTTTTTTTTTGTTGGGATTAGTTTGCATATTTATTATTGTATCTGTCATATATATGTTGTAATATTGAAAAATAATTTCAAAATTAACACACTAAATCTACCTGCATCAAGTTTTTGGCACCGTTGTCTAGGAAGTAACAAAAAGTAGTAGTAAGTTATTTTATCATTTAAATTATTTTTATTTTAATGAAAAACTAAAAAGAAAGTGTGTTTGTAGTTTAGTTTGAATATTTTCATATTTTAGTGTGCCTGCTTATTTTAATTACTTATTGTGTTTATTTCTGTGTAGTTTAAGATCTGAAGATTTAGTGCCTTACGATTATGAGTTAGAAAGAATTATTAAAAAAATTTGAAAACAACAAATAGAGATAGATCATATTAGCAAAATGGCTTGCAATTTGAGTGCTGCTGGAACTGAAAAGGAACATCATCAGAGACCTTTAAAAGATTATGCTAATCTTATAGCAGATGAAATTCATTTGGTATACAAAACTCTGTTGTTGTTGTCAATTCATTTGAGTTTAAACCTACTATTACCAAAATGGTACAAAACAATTAGTTTGGAGGAACACCAACTAAGGATCCTAATTTACACCTTGATCATTTTCTAAAATTTTGTGTTACTTTTAAATATGATGGAGTGTCAAATGATGCCATCAAACTTAGACTTTTTCCTTTTTCACTAAGGGATAAAGATAAGATGTGGTTATGCTTCTTGACATCTGGATCCATCAAAACTTGATGAGGCTTATCACAAAAATTTTTATCTAAATATTTCCTACCTTAAAAAACTGCTAAACTTAGAAATGATATTACATTTTGTTGGCAATTTGAAGGAGAATCAATTTATAAAGCCTGGGAAGGATTTAAAGATCTCCTTAAGAAGTGTCCACTCCATGCATTGCTAGATTGTTTAATAATTCTAACTTTTTATAATAGGTTGATTGGATTATTTAGATTGATAAATGATGCTACTGCCGGTGGATCATTAATGTCAAAACCATTCGATGAAGCATATTCTTCAATTGAATAGATGGCTACTAATAAGTTTCAATGGCTTTCTTAAAGAGTAAATCTAAAAAGAGTAGCTAGAATTCATGATTCTAATGCAATATCTATGTTAGCTACCAAAATATCTGTTATATCAAAAAAGATAGATCAATATGGAGTGAATTATTTTTAGACATCATTTGTGCTTAAGAAAAAACTCATTAGGACAAATGGTAGAATCTTTATCTTCTTATGAGACCTTAAATGCAATAAATATTCATTCTAATAATCTTTATGCATATTATTATAATCCTGGTTTGAAGAATCATCCAAATTTTTGTTGGAGTAACAATAACTTTAATGCTACAAATTTACTATGGGGAAACAACACTGAAAAACCATTGGGAAACACCAACTATCAAGGAAATCTAACTTATAAACCTTATTACCTTCAAGGTTTTAAAAAATTATAGAGTTATGAGAAAAAGTTGTCAATGGAAGAATTGATATTGCAAATGGGAAGCCATATACAGAGTCAAGGATCTATAATTAGAAACATAGAAAATCAATTAAGATGTATTGCCACTGCGTTTAGCAAAAAGCATCCAAGAACATTGCCTAGGAATGTTGAAGTAAATCTTAAAGATCATCGCAAAGTGCAAATTAAGGCTATTCAACTGAGAAGTAGAAAAGAATTGGAAAACTAGTGTTCAAAAAGAAGTGGAAGTTGAAGTTGAAAAAATGAGGTGGAAAATAAAAAATTTGGTGAAGATTTTCATTTTGAGCCAGAATGTCCTAATAAAACAATGAAAATCACTATAGTAAGACCACCACCTCCACTTCCTCAATGATTGAAGCAGAAAAATAGAGATAATAAATTTTAAAAATTTTTAGAAATATTGAGAAAATTAACGATAAACATTCCATTTGTTTAAGCCTTCGAACAAATGCCAAGCTATGTGAAGTTCATGAATGATATAATTAATAAGAAAAGAAAGTTTGTAGATAATGAGACTGTTGCACTCAATGAGAATTGTAGCGCTATAATTTAAAAGAAGCTTTCTGAAAATCTTAAAAAGCCTAGAAATTTTGATATTCCTTGTTCGATTAGTGAATGATTTTTTGGAAAAGCTTTTTGTGATTTAGGAGCCAATATTAATCTTATGCCTTTATCAATTTTCAGAAGGTTAGGTGGGTTTAAGAGATATTTCACCTTCAACTGTAACTCTTCAGTTAGCTGGTCATTTGATTACCTATCTAAAAAGTGTTATAGAAGATGTTTTGGTAAAAATTGATAAATTTATCTTTCCAGTGGATTTTTTTGTATCGGATATGGAGGAAGAAAAAGAAATTCCTATCATTTTAGGAAAACATTCCTTGCCACTGGAAGAGCTTTGATAAATGTGTTGAAACGAGAACTAACTATGAGAGTTAGTGATCAAGAGGTTATAATTAATATTACAAAATGAATGAGATACCCTAAAAAAGAGTAAGAGATTGAATGCTTCAGATTGGATATTAACGAACATTTAAGCCATTAATATTTTAAGAAGATATTGAAAAACGAGTTTTAAAAGGAATATTTGGAATATCAAGATGAGGATAAAGTTAAAGATGAATTTTTGAAAGTGAGTAAAGAAAATTTGGATTATGTTAAAAAAAGTTAAAATTTTAGACCCTACAGAAAGTAATAAGAATTTGATTTCATCGATTAAGAAACCTCCTAAACTAGAACTGAAGACACTTCCTACACCTTTAAATTATGCATTTTTAGGATATTTATCTACATTAAATGTTATAGTATCCTCAGAATTAATTGATACACAACAACAACATTTGTTCAAAATTTTGGGAAGATATATGAATGTCTTTAGATGGACATTAGCTAATATTAAATGAATCATTCCTGCAATTTAAATTTGTAGAATTTTATTGGAAGATCAACAGAACACAAAAGCTAATCCTCAAAGGAGATTGAATCCTATGATTCAAGAAGTTGTTAAGAAAGAGATTTTAAAATGGTTAGATGCTGGAATAATATTTCCTATTTCAGATAGAAAAGGAACTTCTGATGCACTATCTGAAATAAGATATATTATTCCAGCATCTAACCATTTTAATCTTGGCTTTCAAAATTATAACGATATAGTATTCCAACATCTTGCCATTTCCACCTAGATTGAATCCTATGAGCTCCAAAAGAAAGATGTGAAGCCAAGATTAGTTAGATGGGTACTTCTGATGCAAGAGTTTGATTTTGTAGTAGTTGATAGGAAAGGAACTGATAATTAAATTGTTGATCATCTATCTAGGAAAGAACAGGAAGAAATACTTCATTTGGAAGAAAAAATTAATGAAACTTCTCTTAATGAACTCCTTTATGCTGTAAAAGGATGGGTAATACCGTGGTATGATGGTATTGTGAATTATATTGTTAGTGGTATTTTACCATGTGGACTAACAAAACAATAGGAAAATAAATAAAACAATAAAAAAAAGAAATTCATTCATGATGCAAAATCTTATTTTTGGGATGACCCCTATTTCTATAAACAATGCAAAGATTTAGTAATGAGACGATGTGTGTCTTACAAAGAAATTCAAGAAATTATCCAAAAATGTCATGATTTTAAATTTAGAGGTCATTTTGGGAAAGATAGAACTGTTTATAAAATAATCTGTATTTTATTGGCCTTAAGAAATAAATGAAATGCCTCTAAATTTTAATTTTGAAATTGAAATTTTTGACGCATGAGGATTGGATTTTATGAGACCATTTATACCATCATTCTGAAATATATATATTGATTGCAGTGGGTTATGTTTCAAAATGGTTTGAAGCAATCGCTTTACTTATAGGAATGTCCCCGTATAGATTAATTTTGGGAAGACTTGTCACTTACCATGAAAATTGGAGCATAAAGCTTATTAAGTGATTAAGGAATTCAATTTCATTTTGAAAGATGCTCGTGAGAAAACATAATTGCAATTGAATGAGCTTGAAGAATTTAGAAATGAATCTTACGATAATGGTCAGATTTATAAGGAATGAATGAAAGAATGGTATGATTGAAAGATAATAAAAAATTAAATTGCACTTGGATAGGAAGTTTTATTATACAACACACGATTGAAATCATTTCCTGGAAAATTGAAGTCTAGGTGGAAAGGGCCATTCAAAATTATAAAAGTTTATCCTTATGGAGCTCTTAATATTGATGATCCCAAGACTGTAAGAATATTTAATGTGAATTGGCACAGATTGAAGCCTTATTTTGATGGTCAAAAATCAAATTTTAAACATACTGTAATGTAAATAAATACTGGGAATGTCGGGCAGACTACATTAAATCAAGCGCTTTGTGGGAGGAAACCCATATTTATCATTGTTTATTTTGTTTTTATGTTTTTGTTCGAAATATTTTACGTATATTAATATATTTGTGCTTCTATAGATTCCGTGTATTTAAGAAATTTAACATTGAGAAAATATTTAAAAACTTGTTTGTTTACATAATTGCATAAAAGAATTGAGAATTTATTGGATCGAAATCGAAATGATGAATTTTTTGGAACGAGCACATGATGCGCTAAATTGGCGCCTGAAGCACCATATTCTAGAGAGCTGGTGCCTAAAGTGCCAAAATTGGTGCATGAAGCATTGTGGCAATTAAAATAACTTAAAATATGTCAAAAGGCAGTTTTTGGGGGAAAATGAGGGAAGGGTTACTAGATTTCAATTCCTATGGCTTCTCACTCTAAAAATTCCGCTAGATTTAGAATTTTCAACTGGAGAAAGTTTGTCAGTTTCAGTGCAAAGAAGTTACATGATCAAGTTCTTATGAAGAAGAGGCTAATCAAAGAAAGGGGGTTTGTGAATCTTGGATTCAACACATCGAATACTCGAGTAGAAGAGAATGTTGCTAAGAGACGCTGGAAGTGCTTTGCTACTCTACTGTCGCCATAGTTGTCCCTGTGGTGAAAGAGTTTTATGCAAGTATTCATGTAATCAACCAAGTAATTGTATATGTGTGAGGCAGGTTTGTGCAGTTTACTCCTTCAAAATAAATGAGATGTTTATGATTAAAAGTGTGCCTATTTTCCACTACGTGAATTCTACTCCTACGAGAGAGAATATGAATGAACTCTATCGATATCTTACAGATGAAGACGCAAATGGGAGGCCAAAGATGATGGAAATGTATGTTTTTCTTCATCACTGTTAAATCCTGCTTCTAAGGTGTGGCATTTCTTTATTGCATCAAAATTACTCTCCATTATAAAAATCAGTAAGGTAAATAAGGAGAGCACTATTTTGAACCACTGTATTCAAACTAGAAAATTTGTTGATATTGGAGCAATAATTGTGAAATCAGTTTTGGGTTTCATTATCAACCGATCTGCATATGGATTAGGAATCCATCCATTATTTTCCTACTATGCAGTCAATTACAAATACCTTTTGAGAGTTGGGAGAAAGTACTTCTTTCTTGGAAGACAATGGATCCAGAAGTCTACTACGACTGTATTGGAATGGGAGATGAGAATGATATGAATGTACTGATGGATCAAGCATCCCAGAATTCGTCACCTATTCAGCCTTACTTCAGTTCAAATGTACTTTTAAAAAGGATTAAGAAGATAGAAAAAGAGGTACAGAACCTTATGCTTGCAATTGAGAATGTTTCTGAAATTTTGGATCATCTAGATTAGAGACTAAAAGAACATTTTGAACATACTATTCGTATTAAAGATGGTTTGGTATATATGTTCAAGAAACTTACTTGGATTGAAGATGATTCAATTGATGAATTTCCTAATCGATCCTTCTACAACTTGTACGTACACTACCAATCTATGGGAGATATCCAGGAGGACGAGAGCAAAAAAGATGTTTGAACTTAATCTATGCACGAAATATTTTTTTTAGTACTACTTGTTTGTGTTAATGTGTTAAGTTGGGTTGTATTTACTTTTATCGTTAAACTCTATTTATGTTTGTGTTTAGTATTTTGATGTTTAGATTTCAGTGTTAGAATATTTGGTTTGCTTTAGACACTGAAGTAGATGTTTGTTGGCTTGAAAAAAAAATGTTAGTTTGTAATAACACATATTATATATATATAAGTGAGTTTTGTGTTGTTTGTGAAAGTTTAGTGTTAGAGAAATGTTTAAATTATGAGTATAAAAGTTTATTTGAGTTAATTAGAGGAGTACGTATAGTAGTATGTAACAGATTTCCACATAAAATAAAATATGGGAAAATTAAGGCGTTGGCGCCTAATGCGCCAAATTGGCGCCTGAAGCACCAGTTTACAAAAAGTTGGCGCATGATAAGCCATATTTGGCGCAAGAAGCACCAAATTATTGAGAATGCCAGATTGCCTAAAAAATTACAAAATTGCACAGTAAAACTCCATTTTTACTGCTTGGGTCATCTCTTACCTCTAAACCGTGACCTAGGGCTTCACATTGTTGGCGTTAGAGAAAATTTCAAAGGCCAGAGATCTTAGATTTCATCTTCTCTTAGTAAGAGCTTCGCTTTAAGCTAGAAAATTTTTATTTTCACCATGAATTTTTCCTACATTATGGAAGATCCAAAATTTGAGGATTTTTATTTGAGATTTTTATGGAAAAGCTTGAAGAAAACTCATGGTGAAAAGTTCCTTACCAAATAATCTTACTCGAGGATTTAGATTTTTTATTTTGTAGTTTATTTGGATTTTATTTGGATTTTCATAAAAATTCCAATGGTTCCATGAGAAAAGAGAGGAAAGCGAATAGATGATTTTGGCGTAAGAAAATTTGTCATTTTCAAAGCACACCATTGTTATAACACTCAAATGGAAACAAGAAAGTTTGTGTCAAGAATATCAGAGCCGCAAATGAAGATCATGCTAAGCGGCATCAGAAGTGCTTCTTTCTATCAGGCAGGCCGAATCATATACACTTTCAAATTAGGAGAGGCTCTTTAGGTCTTCAATGTCATAAGGACAAATCCTAGGCATCTCTTCAATGAAGTCCAATATCCAATGCCTTGAAATTGAAAGAATAGCATAATCACCTCTTTTCTGTTTTCTATGGATGATGTAAGAGAGAGAATCAAATGGAGAGTGTAATTGACTTCATCATGTGGTTGGCCGGCAGCAGTGATTTTTCTTTTTTTGGGGGGAGATGCAGCCACAAAGCTTAGATTTTGGTCTGATTCATTGAGATCACCAGCCTCGGAAGATAGATATGCAGATGAGCTTTTCTCGTGGTCCGCAGAGGCTAGAATGCATGGAAATGAAGGAATGGGTGCCTTAGCCTGGTAGTCCACCCACTTGAGGGTATGGAAGAAGAGAAAGAGCATAAGATCTACGAATAGGAACACTTGGAGCTAGGTGCTTCTCCCTCCGCTGGCTAGTACCTCCTCTATTCCAGTTCTCTGTCCTAAACCCCCCTACAAAGCCCAAATTTCCCTTATATCTCAAGAGAAGACAGCTACTACACAGAGACTGACTTAGTTGTGATCCAGGAATAGGCATTTACTAACCTGAGTGGCGAGATCGAGAGGTTATTAAATGCCAGAAATAGGGAGAGGTTTTGCTACTTCACTGCAATAGCGATTGTACATATGATTCAGAAATTTTATGCCAAATTGAGGTTTAACACTAAAAATAACATCCTTGTGAGAGGTAAGCAATTTGAATTTTCAAGAGAAAGGATCAATGCTTTTTATGGGCTAAGAAATGTATTCAATTGTGAATACGTTGCAATCGTGATGACTGATTCATCTCTGGATGAAGTGATTGCTTTTCTGACTAATGGAAGATTAAAATTAATAAGAAATTTTATTTCTCTAGTTTCATGATGACTATTCAGTCAAAGGTATGACACCACTTCATTTATGCTAAATTACTACCAAAAAATCATCTGAGCTAAGTAATGAAAAATAGAGCTGTGCTAAGCTTCTACATTTAGAAAATGAATGAAGTAGATGGGTTCTCTAATAGTTCATCAAGCTTAAATTATAGCTAGTAGTGCTATAGCTAGTGGCTCGGGTTACCCTACCCTAATTTTCACTTTCTGTGAGAAATCAAGAGTAGAGCCCCATAGAAATGAGGAAAGGTTACAGCCATAAAATCCTATTGGGAAGCATACAGTTAAAAGAGTAGAATAATTTATTGAGCCTAGGAGTGGAGGTATTGATAGACCCTCTACGTCAGCTGTAAGGGCATCTATATCTCGCTCTGCTTCACTTGAAAATATTACAGAGCAGCTTATGATTCAACAGAAGGATATAGTTAATATGCAAAATCAGATTGAAGAAATTGGAGAAAGAAACGCTTATAATGATGAGTGTAAGCAAAGAAGAGTTCAGAAAGATATAGCTTTTGAGGAAGCTATGGTTAGAAATCTTAGTGGTGAATACAATGTGGAATTTCCAACTTACCCCAGCTGCACTCCATATGCTACTATTCATGATGAAGAAGAAGATGACGATGATGAGGAAGGCAATGAGGACTGATATTCATAGGAGTTTAGTTTGTTTTGTTTGTTTGTTTTTTATTATTTATTCTATTATTATGTAGTTATATTTGAAATTGTTGTAGTAAAAACTTTCATTTTGTGTTGTGGACCTAAATTGTAATAATAACTATAGATTTTTACTTTTTTTGCATTGTTAGTTTTTTCATTTTTTGTTTCTATTTTTAATTTTCAGCAAATTCTTCGCAATATATTATGTTTTATTTAGTGCTCTAAAGCCTATATGTATTTTTAAAGTTAGTACCTGCAGTATACCAGCGCCCAATTTCATAATAAAAAATCCTCTACAGGTTATTTTTTTATGAATTTACTATTTTTATTTACCTACTAAATTTTGTACTAAAATTTATTTTAAATCACTTCAAAACTTAAGTTTGGGGGAAAGAAATTTTTCTTTTAAAAAGAAGTAAACTAAATTTTATTTTCCCCAATTAACTATAGTTTTAAAACTATTTAACATGACATGGGACATTAAGATTTAACTTTAAATGACTATACTTATGTTTATGAATATTACGTTAAATTTAGGTAAAATGTTTTTTATAATGAAAGTCAATTTTTAAGTTAAAGATGTTTGGTATGCTAAGATAATATGTTGTTTTTCAATTTTAAGTAAAGGGAATTGTATTTTTGAAGTATTAAGAATTTTGGAGTTTCATATAACAAGAAAAGAATGAAACTTTATGAAAAATCATAAACTAATATGAATTCATAAAGTAAAAAAAAGTAAAGAGTTTTAACTTTAAGAAGAGGACAGTGAAGTTCAAAATGATTAAAGGCTATCCAAATATAGTAATCCTCACTTGAAAAAGAAAAAGAAAAGAAAGGATTGAAAAGATTCTAAAAGAGGGAAAAAAAGGAAAAAAAAGAAAAGAAAAATGAGTGAGGAGAAGCTGGAGGAGATGCCTAATAAAAAATGGTCTTCACTTTAATCAACTTAAGAAAAAAGCTTTATTACATTTTCTAAACTTGTATTGGGGGGCATTACTAGTAAAGTTCTCATGAAGTTTTTTTTCTTATGAATGTTCTAAGTATCCTTAATATGACAAATTACATTTTTTCTTTAATTAAATAGTGATTCAGAAATCCTAAATTTGATTACTAAGTACTCTTAGACTTAGAGTTTGAATCTAAGTTATTAAAAGTTTTTCTTAGATATTACTATTTTACTTTTTAAACTAAAGTCTAGGAGTTATAAGTTAATCTCTATCCTAAATCATATGCTTTGATGTTTTGAAGGTGTCACATGAGGAAAAGTAATATTTGAGTTTGGAGGTTTTTGATGCACCAAAATAATATGTTGTTTTAAGTATACATTTTATGCTTATTTTTATGATATTGCACTTTAAAGTAGAATATTTTCATTTTTTTGTTATAGGAGTATCAATTTTAGTCATTTGGAACAAAAGTAGCAAAAAGAAAAAAAAATTGAAGCCAAACCGGCGAATTTTGGGAATTTTGGCGCCTGATTGGCGCTAGAAGGGCCATTTTACAAAGAGGTGGGTCCTGTTGAGCCAGATTCGCACCAGAAGAGCCATTTGATAGAGAACTCATGCCAAAAGCACCAGATTTAGCTCCTGAAGTGCCAAAATCCAGAACAGTGCGATTTTAAGCAAGTTGGCGCTTGATGCGCTAGAACCATCTCGAGATGTGCCAGTGTCGGCACTATTTTAAGGGGGGTCCTATGGAAGTTGTCGGTTGCCAGAATCAGAATCCGAAAGAGAACCACACCTCAAGCTATGTATCTATCTAGAAAGATAAACACATGACTTGATAGTGGAGGTCAATTGAAAAAACTAAGAAATATATGACATCCGTTTGGTCTGCAAAGCTATTTTTATTATAAACCGACAGACTCTCGTATTTAAAATGAAAAATTAAATAGGGTTTCTATTAAGCTGGGTTTGAAAAAGCTTCCTATAAGGGCAAGTCCCTATAGTTAATTACATCTTAGATAATCTAAGTCACCAAAGAAAAATCTCGATAAAAATTAGGGAATAATTTCTTCAAGAGTTTCAAAGGATAAGACTTTTCAAAACGATTAGACAAAGAGGTGTGTAAGGGAAATGACTCAAATTTGGAATATTTATTTTTGGAATTCAGAAGAAGAAGCACTAGAGATTGTCACGAATCCTAAGGAGAACCTAAGGGACTTCCCAATCTATCCTACTATTTGGCTTCAATCATCTACACAATATTGATCAATCAATTGAGCTCAATGTCATGACAAGTCTAACCTAAACCAAACTTCTAGCCATTTTGACCCAAATTGAACCCATGCACCAAAATTGACTTAGCCATGCCTAAGCCGCAAAATTAATGACACCACGACCACCAAGTACACTCTATTGACCAGGCCAAACCACCTTAAACCACCCAAATGAGCTATGGACGAAGGGTCCCCTAAATTAAGAGATCATATCCCATTTTTGTGCCTTAACCAAAATATCTCCTCCATCATCACTTGTCATTGAGGGTTAACAATCATTAACCCTCCGCTTGGCTCACCTGACCACCTTGACACCCCCCTAGCCCTGTCAGTCGGCCTAGTGGCCATAAAATGCCAAAACTGAGAGCCACCACCCTTACATCAAACCCAATTCCAACCTTAGAGGCCAGCTCAACCCAATAGCTCCTTAGAGCTCCTCAACCCTCCACATAAGCACCATTCTCCACCCATCAATTGGCTCTGGTGGACAGCCCAAGCTCTTCTATTTAATCAGCCCCTCTATGGCCAAGAAAGAAGAGTTCCAATTTTTTTGGAAAACTCTGCGAAAATCTCACCAGAAACTCTCTAAGCATCCCTGAGCTCAATTCAACCATCTTCCACCTCTCATTCCCACTGTGAGAGCCCAGTTTTGAGCTCAAACTTTCAGCTCAGAACAAAACATCTCTCCACAGTCCACCAAACTCAAATTAATTGTGCACACACTATCCCTAGAGCAAGAAGGGTTGATTCCCCATCAAATTCCCCTCTGAAACATCCTCTAACATAGCTTTAGACAAACACCTAAAATCCAGCTTGATCAAAATCATACCTAGACAATTCACCGGGGCTTAAGACTTCATTTGGAGGTTTGTTAGACCAATCAAAGCTATCACAACCATCTGATTGAGACCTCCCCTCTCAGACAAAGGTATTAAGCTCTAACCCTAGCCCAAGCTTATTTTCATTCTTCAGTTGTAATGGCTTTATTTCATAGTTGATTAACCATATAGATGTGTTCATCTTGAGTAGATGAAGGTTTAAAGACAAACCCCATGTGATTTGGTTGAGTCTACGTGAAAATGTTAAGGTTTTAGTATGAGCAGATTACGGGTCAGGTCACTTGGAGACAATAATGGAGAGTCGTCTGATCGCACGTGTATCCAACCAACGGAGGAGATCAAGCCGAACGAGCGGATGGTGCATGAACCCGGGCCACATGGCAGCTGAGGTGGATGGTGATGCCGAATGGTAGCACGCTACCTGTGAGTTTGGAGTCATCATAGGTTGAGTTGGCGCTGTGCTGGATAAGTAGAAAAATATGGATTTTTAAATTATTTTAAATGCCTAAACTTCAAAAATCCATATCATTCTCTAGAAAAATCATAAAAATAAAATAAATATTCCATCTTGCTCAGTGAACAGAGGAGAATAATGTGGACTAAAAAGAAAAATTATTTTTTTATTCCTTCATTTTAATGAATTAAATACCCTCTAGAGTATTTTAATTCATTATGATTAAACATTGCTCACAATGACTTAAAATTTTGAGAGTTTAATCCTCATGACAGAGATTGTGTCCTTTGATTTTTTGAAGGTTAGAGGACATCTCTATGTTTCTAGCCCAAATTTTCAAGATAAGGTGACCATTTTGGCCATTTTAATTATATAAAATAAAGTATCATTTCAAAAATTATGGGAATAATTATAAAGGTGTCCCATGGTCAGAGAAGTCTAGGAAAAATATAATGATTCCTTGAATTATCTTATAAATTTCTATATTTTATTAAATGTAAATATCTTGTGTTAACTTTTGTAAATTATATACTTATAAAAAATTAACAAAATTAATCTCACATTGTTCATAAAAATCATGTCTATTCACTATAAAAGTTTAAAAATTATTTGATTAAGTCCAAGTATTAAAGTTGATTTTCTAATGATCCTTTACCTTGTATTTTTTGTACAAAAATAATTATATTAAATTAAATACATTTGGGAAAATTATGAAAAGTGATTTTCTATGTTCCTTGTGATTAGAGACACTTGGGAATAATAAAAATTACTTTTTAGAAAATACATAATTTTTAAGCCTTATTTTGAATTTTAATATGATTAAAAATAATTAAGAATCCTACAAATATCAAAATATTTCAAAATATGCCTAATTTTCCTCTCATCACTTAGGACTCATTAAAATATTTTTCTTAATTTTCCTAAGTTAAAAATAAATTTTAAATGGCTTAAAAGTTGATTTCCCTTATCCTCCCATTAAAATAATTATAACAATTTAATTAAAAAAATCATTAAATTTTATCCAAGTATTCCTTTGACCTAGAGAACCTTCTAATAATTTTCTCATAAATAAAAAGAACTTTATTTTGGAAAGTCAAATGAATCAATTTTTAGAGAATCCTACTTTCTAAGCTTAAATAAATATTTAAATTAAATTGAATTTTCAGAAGTCCACATATTCTCTTCTAATATTGTAATTACCTCATGGATATGACACTCTAAACCCTCAAAGTCATTTGAGTTGTGTTTAATGAGTTATGAGGTGAAGTGCCCCGAATGCAAAATAATCATTTTACATTTTGGTGCCTTAATCAAAATTTAGGATTAACCAGGGTAAAAATGGGTAATTTTGATCTTAATAATCATGCTTGGATGATTGAAATGCAATGGGACTAAAAGGTAGAAACTCACTCACCACCCTTGCCCAACATCAACAAAATTATAATTCTCCTAATCTTCATGACATGGAAATCAATCAAAATCAGACGATTCCTAAGTGATGGGCTTAAGTGGGAAAAATGATAGTTTACTTTTCTTAAGGCCAAAGTTGAGGATGATTTAACTTTTTGATAAGAATACATATGACTTGAATCAAAAATCTTGATAATCACCTTTTCACCTATCATGATTGTTAAAGGCTTAGTAGTGACCTAGGCTCAACGTCTAAACTCAATTGATCGGATTTAGAAGATAACATGATTGGTGATTAACATATTTAAACACTACAAGCCTGACCTTGTGGGCACCACAACCTTGAAATGACCTAAACTTGCCTTATGGGCACCCACTCACATAACTTTTAAATAAAACATCGATTGATTGATCGATTACCCTATCCTTGAGATAATTAAATTATCAGGTTTCACTGAGCAACGGGTTAGTCACACTTCGACCATGGATGATTAATGGAATAATATGACAAGTCCAAAATGAACTCAAAATATTTTAAGAGATCTTCAAAGTGAGCTAGGGTCATGCCCCGAGCACTTTGAAATCTATTGGACATTCTGAAGAGCAAATTGGACTTGCTATGTTTTGTTCTAAATTCATCTACTAGGATCTTGTGAGATTCAATCAAATCATAACTTGGGGTTTTGTAGCTAAAACTTCTTCTACTCTTACAATTTAAATTCCTTGTAAAATTATATACATGCCTTGCAAGTACTGACCTTTCAGGTGGTGGAACAAGAAAAATCAACAGGTGCACTTGTAAATTAATGCATTTACCTTTCTGTACTTCTTGTCTCGAGCTTACATGTTAAACAACGATTTCACCCTGCTTGAAAACCAAAACTTCTAGGATAGCCACAAAACAAAAACATAAACTAAAATCAATCAATATAAAATTCACCGCCAAAATATTCAAAATGTAATACAACTTAAAATTTAATCACAAACATCACAAAACAACAATTGCAACTAAATTAAGGCGTCTCTATCAGAAAATCGGGAATCCCTCGGTAGAGGTAACGTAAGGCTACTAATGAGATTTCCCACGGTCAAAAATGAATCTAAATTGAAGTACGAAATTCATTATGTTGAAGTTAGTAAATTCATTTTGACTAAGTGAATCTGATAGAAAGTAGTGGTACCGGAACGAGGGAACCGTAGGATCCTAACCGGTGTCGCTCTAATCAACTTTAATATGCCCTATAATATGTAAATAATCATAGCCATAGGGACATATGATTCGACATTATGACCTGATACATTAGAAAACTTAAACTCATCATGGCGACTAGCTTGAAGCTAGCATTATGGGTAGCACAACCACCTTCAACAGCAAGAAGATATACAACAACATATCATTCCTTAGAATTAACAGCATGCCATAAGATTTTGAGGTGGTTTGATTATGCAACATAAATTCTCAATCATTTCTTTAGGCCATTGTACAACTCTATTATACAATATAAGTCCTAACTCCTCTTAGGATTTCGAGGTTGTCGTTCGTTACGACCTAAATCCTCACATCTTCTAGGCTATTTATGTGATCGTTTCACATAAGTGTAAGCCCTAATTAATAAAATTGACAGGATTAAACATTTAAATATTTCTCCTCAAAACTAAAGACAAACTATAAGATAGCTTGGGAAGTCGCCGAGGTTCTCCTCCAGATCTATGACATCCCCTAGTTCTTCCTCCTTTGGATTCCAAAAACTAAATGCTCCAAATTTGAGTCATTCACTATTCACACCACCGTTCGATCTTGTTGAAAAGTCCTATCCTTTTGACCTCTTCAAAGATAACATTTCCTAATTTTTATAGAGAGTTTTCTTAGGTTACTTTTTTTTTCTAAGATGTAATTAACTATAGGGGCTTGCTCTTATAAGAAACTTTTCCTAACTCAGCTTAATATAAAGCCTATTTAATTTTTTCTATTAAATCAAAGAACTTATTGACAAATAAAATGGTTTTGCAAACAACAGAAATGTCATACATTTCTTTGTTTATTTGATCAAGCCTCACCCTCAAGTCTTGTGTTTATCTTTTGGGATGGATACAGGGTTTACGTATAATGCTCTTTCATTTAAACTGTGAAAGATATGACATCAATTTGATTTGAGAAGGTACGGTCAACTCTTTTGGACTTCAGAACCATCTGTTCAATCACCTTTGAACAGAGAGGTTCAGGAGGCCATTAAGGACTTTTCCTGCAACCTGTTGACGAGACATGATGCCTGCAATGTCACTCCCGCCATCAAGTTCAGAGTCAGATTTGAAGATCTCAAGGTCGTTCTCGGGAAAGCCCCGTTCGTCATAATAAAGGTCACTGCTCTAGAGGTTCAAGAACCGTTTGTTGAGTTTAGCCTGAGCTGCCCTCAGGACTTCACTTCTTACAAAAAGGTTAAGACTACTGCCACCATGGCACCTACCAAGCCTGTTGTTCCCGTTTCTACTATGGGAAAAGAAGTTATGATCATTGAAGACCCGACTAAGGGATTGGTTCCCCACCATCAGTATTTACGATTGGATCAAGTTTTAGGACTGCAACGTTAACCCAAAATCAAAGGAGAAACCGCAACCAGAAGGTTCAGAGGGCTACTAAAGCCCATCTTTCTAAGGAAGGACCTGTTGATGAAGTTCCTCACGAAGAAGAGTTAGGATTATTGGAGACCTATCCACTTCTGCAAGGGAGTAGGTTCCATCTCCAACTAGATGCTAATGGGTACGAATGTATCCAGAAGATTGTCGCTACATTTCTGTCACTCCATGGACATGGTGGGGAGAGGAAAAAGCCTGCTCCTATTACCCGAGTCAGTTCTGTTTTTCAAAAACTAGCTGCCAAAGAAGGTTGTTTTGTTGGCGAGTTACTCAAATGAGTGGGTTGTGCAGTATCCCCACACATGAAGAAAGAAATTCTAAAAGACGTCAAATCTACCACACGTTCTAAGAAATCAACTGAAGCTATGTCTGCTCGCATTCCTATCTGGTTCTGCTTGGGAAGCAAAGTTAATACCACCGTTGATACTACTAATTCTAGTGCCACTAGACTCACGGGTCGTTAACCAGTTAAGTGGCGTTTGGGTCCGAGAATTATATCAATTACCAGTCAAAAGGATGTTCTTAAAGTTTTGAAGGAAAAGATGAAGAGGTTACACAGTAATGTATTTGGTCTGCGTCATGGGTAGCATACTTCTCTTCCACATGTCAATGTTTCTCCTAAGACACTCCATCTCAAGACATCACCGTCAAAGAAAAAAGTATGGGCACCCAAGGTCGTCGTACCGATACAGTCCAGTAAGCCCACAAGGTAGGATCATGGAATGAAGCGAGGGTCCAAAGTATCTGACATCGTCGCAGCGATTGCTAGCTAGATGGATGAGCAAGTAGGGGATGTCCAACAAAGTCCTCCAGAACTCAAAATATTACAAGAATCAATAATTGAAGAAAAGATCAAAAAGCTCAGGGTTGAGATTTTCAAGTTAGCTTGAGAGGATGGAGTTTCCATCGATGATGATGAAGATTTTGACTTCAATGATTACCTCAAGAAAGATTCTGTAGATATCCTTGTCAATGAGACCAGAGCTGCTACATCTACATGGAATGCTCAACCTCTCATCTAAGAGAATGTCGTAGATGAGCTACGTAGGGCTTTTTTCTTAAGGGTCGAGCAAATCGGCCAAATGGAGAGAAGAATGGAAGAGATGGTCGCTGCCATGACTGTCATGGCCACAGTTCAAGGGCAGTCTCAATCACTACAGTTAGCCTCTCCAAAAATCAATCAACCGGAGATTATACACATCACAGCTGAAAGGAGAGAAGGCTCCTCAAAAAATAAAGATGATCAGCAAATGAAGGATTCTCCATCAAGCGCCATACTAGAAAAGGAATTTAAGCAAATGGTTGAACAAGTTCCAAAGGCCTTAGCCCAATCTAAGGGTGGTGCATTGATTTTGAAGGGTAGACCTTACCCAGAGGAGTTTGGTGTCGAACACTACCCTAAGAGTTTCCTGTCGCCAAACTTTAAGATATTTGACGGGACTGGAAATCCCAGGCAACATATAGCACATTTTTTCAGCCAGTTGTTGTAATAAAGGAGGAAACAAAGCTTTACTCTTTCGACACTTTGTCTGCAGCCTATCAGGGATTACTTGGTATGTCAAATTACCAAATGGATCAGTGAAGACATTTCCCAAGCTAGAACAATTGTTTGTGAAAAGATTTACCAGAGCACAACATCTTGTGTCTATTAGAGATATTGTGGTAGAGAAGCAAAAACCCAACGATACTTTAAAGAATTACATTTTGAGGTGGTGAAACCTTCGCATGAAATGTGAACCTCTTCTACAGGAACATCACACAAGCATCCATGGGCCAGAAGCTTTCATGCTCAAGGGACTCACCATTAAATCCTTCGAGAAGCTACTCAACAAAGCTAGCAATCTTTAAGAAGAAGTCTAACGTATGGATTCTCATGAGAAGGTCGAGAATCTTAAGACAACCAAAGTATTTGAAAATAAGTCCGGAACAGTAGCAACGGTTGATAAAGGAAAACAACTAATGAAGATACAAGCAAAAAATTCTCGTCATTCATCATCGTAGCATGTTCAACATCAGACACAACAGTATGGACTGTCTAGCTAGAAATCGCATCAAAAAGGATCATATCGAGCAAAGAATAGGAAAATGTCCATTGTGAATGTTAGAAAGTGGTGTATTCATTCAAAAATGAAGCCATGACCAAAATGATCAGAAGTTTGATGAAGAAGCTTGATTTCAGATTACCAGATCTGAAGAAACCTGAAGAGGTCGACAAGAAGGATCAACCAAATTATTTTCCATATCACAGATTGCTCGGACACACCAAAGAAGAATGTTTTTTCTTTAAGGATTGGTTGGACAAAAATCTTCAGGAAGGGAATATAATGATCCCAAGAGAATATTTAAAAAAACCTTAAAAAAGGCTTTATAAATATTATTTTGGCTGAGTCAATCTCTCTAATTGACCCGTTTACTGGAAATGATGGAGGAGTACTGTCTGGAGCAAATCTTCCAAGAAAATACTAAACAAAATCCAAAATGCATCAAGACAAGCCTCCGTTCAGAGTCTTCAGCCTGTCAAGCCAGAGATGAAGATTTCAACAGGAGATCTGTCATTGTCAAAGAAGAAGAAGAAGCATACCACCACGAAGACTGATAGTAAGCGGGGTAGGATAAGGGCTTCCTTTGCTAGATTAGTTGTCTCAGATTCGGGCAAGAAAATCCCCTAACCCCTTACCTTGTATGATTATCTTTTTGCCCCTTCGGAGTCTTATGAATATAATGATTATGATTTCGGCTACATTTTAACTGTTTCTAGTGATAACATAATTGATTATGACCAATCTAACTTCGATCTTCATTTGCAAATTAATCCTCAAATCGTACTTGACTTTGATAGACTCACTAAAAAGACTGAAGAAAACATCAAAGATACTGCTTACGATAGTGTTGGGAGTGAGGAACCAATCCTCGAGTGCCATGACACACCACTTCCCTTCAACTTATATCGTTTTCATAAAGAAGAAACACTAGAAGATTCGATAATGGTATCCGAAGAAGAAGAAATTACAGAAGTGAACTTAAAGAGCTGGAGGGCATTACCCCCGAGGTCAGCTCCAATGAATAAAGGAAAGCAAATAGTAACTCAAGAAGAGCTACCTCCACCTCAGCCAGTGGAAGAACCACATAACTTAGATAAATTTGGTGGATCATACAAAGTGGATCATAATGTGCTAGCTCATCTTAGAATGTTGTCGGCCAGATTAAGTATCTATGACACTCTAATCCTTTCAAGGGAGATGAGAGAGTCTCTGGTTATAGCTTTGCTTGACCCAGAGATTTGCTTAGCCCAATTGGCCAGCACATCCTCGGATGCATTTTACTCGTTGAACGAACAATCGTCCACTCTATATCTCCGTTAACATTGGCAGATTTGTGTTTTCCAAAATTTTGGTAGATTCTAGAGCATCTCTCTATTTGATGAGCCTTTGAAAATTAGCCTGGTTTGACATTGAAGCTCAGGATCTTACGACCGATAAAGTGATGATAAGTGGATTAAACTAAAAGGGAGAGAGAGCCCCTGGATTAATTACATTACTTATGAAGGTTGGAGAACTAGTAACAACCGCTAAATAACATATTATCGATGTCAAGACCTCATTTAATGCCCTACTGGATCGACCATGGATGCACGAACACAACATGGTTCCGTCATCTCTGCATCAGTGCATTAAGTATTATAAGGAAGAACAAGAACAATGCATCAAGGGAAATTTACAGCCTTTTTTAATTCATGAAGTTGTCATTCATGAAGATGTCGGCTACTATGCACCTCCAAAGAAAATTGTCTTCCTCCGTGAAGTTATGACAAATAAAAGTGAAGATTCAAAAGAATTACAATGACAAGGCCATTCAACTTCGCTTTAGCAATCTTCCACCACTACTTTGCAACGAGTTGGTGGGAGTTCTTTTAGTCCGCGCACCCGAGGTCGAGGTCGAGGCTGGGGACGTGGATGAGCAAATACCAATTTAAGTGTTAAACGGACTAGGCCGACGATTAACAATGATGATGAACAAAATTCTGAGGATGAAATAATGATGACAAAATAGAAGAAACCATAGTATGATCGGATAAACCACTATGTGAACAGCATGACCCTTACTCTGATTCTCCCTCAAAAGGTCAAGAGTTTAGAGGTCAAGGAGGTCCGTAGTGCTGGTTCAAAGCTTATTAAATTTTATCATGCTTCTTCTTCTACTTATCTAACAAATCATGTAAATTTGGATGAGGATCCTTATGAATTAATGGAATTGCCTTCTGGTTACTTCTCACCATGTGTAATAAAATTAATTCAATGGGAACATTTGCTAAAACTAATGCCAAAAGATAAATTACAACTTTTTGAAAAATTATGAGAGGTTAAAAGTCAAACTCCTAACTCAAAAGAGGGTCTCGGATTTGGTACAATCAGACCAGTCGATGATTCAGAATTTTGCATGGTTGTTACTAGTGAATCAAAAGAGGATTGCCTCAATGTGGAGGATGACTCTACCGATCAGCTGATAGAAGACGCTTTGTTAGAATTTGAGGAAGAAATCAGATCAACTATTGATGAATTAAAGGAAATCAACCTCGAGAAAGAAGAGCAGCCCCAACCAACATATATAACTTCTTTACTCAACGATAAAAAATCCTTAGAATTGATCAAATTGTTAACAGAATTCAAAGATTGCTTTACATGGAGTTACAATGAAATGTCAGGGCTGTCAACAAAAGTTACAGTTCATAAACTTGGGGTGTACCAAGATACGACCCCAGTAAAACAATATCCAAGAGGAATATGCCTTGAGATAAAGCAACAAGTCATTGTCGAGGTGAAGAAATTAATAGATGCTAACTTCGTGCTGGAGGAGCAATACCCCAAATGGCCTGTCAAGAAAAAAAATGGACAAATCCGTGTATGTGTCGACTTTAGGGATTTGAACAAAGCGTGTCAAAAGGACAAATTTCCATTGCCAACACCAGAAATGAGGGTCGATATCGCTTCGGCAAATTAAATTTTCTCTTTCATGGATGGATCATCAGGGTACAACCAAATCAATATGGCTCCTGAGGATGTAACACTTACAGCATTCAGAACGCTGATTGGAATTTTCTGCTACACAGTGATGCCGTTTGGATTGAAGAACGTTAGAGCAACATACCAATGAGTTATAACAAAGATCTTTGATGACCTTATTTACAACCAAGTGCAGTGCTACATGGATGATTTGGTCATCAATAGTAAATAGAAAAAAAGCCAGTTGTATGATTTGAGGATCGTGTTCAAATGATTACGACAGTACGACCTTACGATGAACCCCTTACAGTGCACCTTTGACGTTACCTCTGATAAATTTCTAGGATTCGTTGTTCATCATCAGGGAATCAAGATCAACCTGGATAAGATTAAAGCTATCTTGGAATGCTTCTACCCAAAACCATGCAACAACTACATTCCTTCCAAGAAAATTGGCATATTTGAGACGCTTTATTTCTACTCTCTTATGAAGGTGTCAGCCCTTCTTGGCATTGGTTAAAAAGAACGTCAAATTTATTTGGGAAGAGAAATGCCAGCAATCTTTCGAGGACAATAAGAAATATTTAATGACACCTCCTATTTTGGCAGCCTCTATCCCAGGAAAACCTTTACTTTATATCGCGACGGCTTTAGATTGTTCGCTCGAAGCTTTTTGGAGCCCTCTTAGCCCAAGTAAATGATGAGGGAAAGGAAAATGCACTCTACTACTTGAAATGTCATCTAATTTCAATGAAGATAAGGTATCCGCCTATTAGGAAGCATTGTCTAGCTTTGATTATCACCGACTGTAAGCTCAGAAATTACATGTTTTTTCATAAGATTACCCTAATATCAAAAATTAATTCGTCGCATTATTTGAAGACCCGACTAACGCTCTCTGGACGTTTAGCAAGATGGTCGATGATTTTGTTGCAATTTGATATAACTTTTGTTCCCCTCTGTGTTATCAAAGTACAGATTTTAGCAGATTTTCTCGTTGCGCACCCACTTCCAGCTGGCTCCCCTCTTAATGTTGAATTACGAGATTAACAACTTTTACTAATGGAATTCTTCAGTGTGCAACACTGGAGATGTACTTCGATGGAGCTTCATCAGCCAGAAAAGGCAAAGAATCATGCACAATTATACCAGGCAAAGCAGGAGTTGGTTTGATCTTCATCACGCCAGATAAGGGTATGTTGAGATTCTCCTACCACCTGACAGAGCCATGTACCAACAATGAACTAGAATATGAAGCCTTAATTACCCGGTTGGAATTAGCAATCTCTATGGATATAATAGATATTACGATCTATGGAGACTCACAACTCGTCATCCAACAAGTTGTTAGACAATACAAGATTCTAAAACCAAGGTTAGCAGAATACCACCATGTCGGCACTATTTTAGGGGTTGGAGGGGAGTTTCCCATAAGAAGTTGTCGGTCACCGGAATCAAAATCCCGTCGCCCTCTTCGGAAGGACGTTGAAGTATGAAATCAAAATGACCCCATATTTTTCATAGTTTAAAATGAAAGAGCACTGTACCTCAAATTTTGTATCTATCCCGAAGGATAAACACAAGACTTGAGGATGAGGCTCGATCAAATAAACTAAG
>NW_018237611.1:88214-89151 GCF_001263595.1 Phalaenopsis equestris | reverse complement strand
AAATAAGGTTTATATTAAGCTGGGTTCGGACATGCTTCCTATAAGGGCAAGCCCCTATAGTTAATTGCATCTTAAATGAACAAAGTCATTTAAGAAGACTCTTAATAAAAATCAGGAAATATTATCTTCAAGGAGTTTCAAAGGGTACGACTCTTTAACAAAATCGGACGTATTTGTGTGGAAGGGGATTGGTTCAAATTTGATTTTATTTTAGAATCCAAAGGAAGAAGAACTAGGGGATGTCATGGATCAAGAGGATAACCTCGGTGACTTCCCAAGCTATCTTAATGTTTGGCTTCAGTTTTGAGGAGAAATATTTAGGTGTTTCATCCTGCCAATTTTATTATTTAGGGCTTACATTTGTGTGAAACGATCACACAAATGACCTGGAAGATATGAGGATTTAGGTCGTTAAAAATGATAACCTTAGAAACCTAAGACGAGTTAGGGCTTAAATTGTACAACAAAAGAAAAATAACTAAAGATGATGTGAGGATTTACGTTGCATAAGCAAGCAACCTCGAAATCCTATGGCTTTGTTGTTTAAGTCTAAGGAAGGAAGACAGGTTTAGCTAGGGAAGACAAGTTTTGCTATTGAAGATGGTCGTGCTGCCCACCATGCTAGCTCCAAGCTCCTTGCCACGACGCATTTGAGTTATCTAGCGTATTGAGTTATAATATCAAATCAGATGGCCCTATGGTTGAAGTTCTTTAAATTTTATGAGGGCATATTAGAGTTGATTAGAGTGACACCGGTTAGGATCATATGGTTCTCTCGTTCCGACACCACTATTTTCTATTGGATTCACTTAGTCAAAGTAAACTTACTAAACCAATTTAATGAGTTCCATAATTTCATTTAAATTGTGGGAAGCCTCGTTAGCAATCGTAGGTTACCTCCTCTGAGGGATTCCTGATCATCCGATAAGGACGCCTA
>NW_018237611.1:85939-87930 GCF_001263595.1 Phalaenopsis equestris | reverse complement strand
TCCTAAACCTATGTCATATTTTGGTGAGTCCTTAAAAGTTTAATTAAGGATGATTTTATTAAGCAAAAAATATTAAGTTTAGTAGGCCTCTGAGGTATCCAAAAAGTCAGGAGGGGGGAAGCAGGTCCATGCCTCTCTCTCACCAACTGGTCAAAAGCTTCGAGTCCATTTGATATCTCAATTATCTTTAAGAATAGGGTAATTATCACTTGTGATTTAATTTGAAAATTATGTGGGTGAAGACCCTTAAAAAGGCAAGCTAGTGTAGAATGAACACTTAGCCAAATCTTAATCCTAATTGGGCTTAGTGGTGTTTCAAGGATGTTTGATTTAATTATGTTTATTTCTCTAATCCTTGTTTAATCAATTTTTTATTTAGCCTAAGTCACCACTAAGCTCTTAAAGCCTAGGTGAGTGTCTTAATTAGTTTTGAAAAGGTTAAGCTTTAAGTGGTCACGATTCATGATTTGAATTTTATTTGAAAATAAAGATAGGGGTATTAAATTGATTAATTATTGGCTTCCAAAGTCATACCCCTAAGTCGAGGATCATTTAATTTTAATTAAATTCCAAATTATAATAATTTAGAAATTTCTTAATCTTAATTAAGATAGTGAGATTGGTTTCTACCAATTAACCCCTTTATGTTTCAAACATCAAATAAAGTGATTAGGATTAGAGGTTACCCATTTTCCCTCCTTGAATTAAGCCTAAATGTTAATTAAAGCAAAATTTCTCAAATTACACATTTACCCCTAGGGCTGTAACACCTCATAATTTGTCAAATTCAATTCAAATGACTTTGAAATCTTTATCCTACCTCATTCATTGGTCAATTGAGACATCAAAGGAAAAAAATATGATTTTTCAAAATTCAATTTAATTTATGTAATTATTTTCATGAAAAAATAGGATTTTTTAAAGAAAATTCCTAACTTGACCAAGGTAAATTCTAATATATTGAAACATTTACTGCAGGTAGACCTAGACCAGATAAGCCTTTGGATCAAATTTCATAATTTTTGGAAATCTCCATGATTTATTAGAATTCTTTTAAGTTCAGAATTATTTTAAGTTCTAGGCTATTTAATAAAAATAAAATATTTTAGGTGGTGAAAATTAAGTTTTTTATTTTTAAAAAACTCCCTAAAGTCAGAAAACTCAAAGGAATAAATTTAATATTTTTCTGATTTTTAATTGATTTATTGGAATTATTTTAGCGTAAACTCATTTTTTAGCCTTTAAAAATTATTTTCAAGCTTTGAAATTCAATATCTTTATTTAGAAAATTATGAAAAATATTCTAATTGTTCCTAAGTGATTAGGAAGCAATTTAGAACATTTCCATGAGTTCTATTATTTTTGTGATTTTTATGGATTTTTAATTATTCAAATATTTAAAATAGGCTAAAAAAAATCAAGTTTTTATTTTTAATATCATTTTATTTTTAATGAATACCCCTAATCACATAGAACTCAAAAAACTAAGTTTCATTATTTTTTTATTTATATTTTGATTTTTTAAAAATCATTTAATTGTTAAGAGTGGTATTTATCTTTAAAAAACCAATTTAAGTTATTAAATGGACTCAAAATATTTTGAAACTTTTATGAGGAGTTCTTTGGATTACAAATCACAATGGAGATCAAAAATCAAGTCATTTAAATGATTATATTTTCCAAAATCAATTGTTTAATTATTTTAGTGATTTAGTATTTGCAAAATTTAAGTGCATTTTAAATGACTTACTAATGAAATTATTTCCAAAGATTCCTCTAGTCATGGTGGACCTTCCAAAATTTTCTTACTAATTTAAGTGCTTATTTCCAAAAATTTCTCTAGTCATGGTGGACCTTTTAAAATTTTCTCTAGTCTCTGTATAAGAATCTCATCTGACTTTGGAAAAATCAGAGAATGTTCCCCTTGATAGAGGCTACAATATGCCAAAATTTCAAGCTAAGATGATGTGCCAATATGCATGGAGAATCAA
>NW_018237611.1:72711-85503 GCF_001263595.1 Phalaenopsis equestris | reverse complement strand
CCCCTAAGATCTCAGCTTAGACTCAACCAAATCACCTCAGGTTTGATCCTATGGACTCTTTTAAGTGAGGCAAACACATCCATATGATTAATATACCATAAAATAGAGCCTAAGTAAATGGGGAATCAAAATGAGCTCAGGAGGAAGAGGAGTTTTATACCTTTGCTCTGAGACGGGAGGCTTCAATCAGAGGTGCTCGACACATTTGTTGGGGTCCAAGGAGGCTAAGGATTGAGTCCCTGGTCTTGGTGTAAGGCCAAGGTATGAATTCGATCACGGCCGGATTTAGGTGTTGGTCTAGAGCTATGATAGAGGCTCTGTGGGAGGGGGATTTAATGGGGTTTTGGCCTTTTTCACTCTTGTGAAGGTGTGGGTGAATTTAATTTGAGTTTGGTGGACTATGAAGGAGTATTGGGCTCTGTCTTGGTTACCAGCAAGGTTTCAAGCTTAAAATTGAGCTTCGGCAATAGGAATGGGTGAGGGAAAATGGTCGGAATGCACTGAGGGGATCTTAGGGAAGCTCTGTGTGGAGTTTGGAGAGGTCTCTCTAGGAAAATTTCAGCACACCTCCCCATGGCCGTGGCGAGTGAGTTTCTACCTTTTTGTCTAAGTATTTCTCTGACCTAGGGAAACGACTAATGATTTTATCATAAATAAAAAGAACTTAATTTTGGAAAGTTAAATAAATCAATTTTTAAGAGAATCCTATTTTCCAAGCTTAAATAAATATTTAAATAAAATGAAATTTTGAGAGGTCAACATATTCTGCTCTAAATATTGTAATTATCTCATGGATATGACACTCTGAACCCTCAAAGTTGTTTGAGTTGTGTTAAGTGAGTTATGAGGTGAAGTGCCCCTAAGGTGAAATAGTCATTTCTGACTTTGGTGCCTTAATCAAAATTTAAGATTAACCAAGGGAAAAATAGGTAATTTTGATCTTAACAAAAATGTTTTAATGATTGAAATAAAATGGGACTAAAAGGTAGAAACTCACTCGCCACCCTTTCACAACATCAACAAAACCATAATTCTCTTAACTTTTATGACTTGGAAGCCAATTAAGATCATATGATTCTTATGTGATGGGCTTAAGTCAGAAAGATGATAGTTTACTTTTCTTAAGCCCAAAGTTGAGGATGATGTGATCATTCAATAAGGATACATATCACTTAAAATCAAAATCTTGATAATCACCATTTCACCTATCATGATTGTTAAAGGCCTAGTAGTGACCTAGGCTAATTGTCTAAACTCAATTAATTGAATTTAGAAGATAACATGATTGGTGATTAACATATTTAAACACTATAAGTCTAACCTTAATTTTGGTCACCATAAGCTTAAATGACCTAAACTTGCCTTTGGGGCATCTACTCACATAACTCTTAAATGAAACATCGATTGATTAACTGAGTATCCTATCCTCACGATAGTTAAATTGTCAAGGCTTATTATGCAACTGGGTAACACACCTCGACCTCAGATGACTAATGGAACAATATGGCAAGTCCAAAATGAACTCATAATATTTCAAAATATCTTCAAAATGGTTCAGGGCCATGCCTCGAGCATTTTGAAATCTATTGGACATTTTGAAGGCCAAACTGGACATGTCAATATTTTGTTCTAAAATCATCCACTAGGATCTTCTTATATTCATTAAAATCAGAACTTTGGGTTTGGTAGCTAAACCTTCAACTACATCTGCAATTTAAATTCCCTGCAAAATTATATAAATGTCTTGCAAGTACTAACCTTTCAGGTGGTGGAATGAGAAGAATCGGCAAGTATGCTTTTAAATTAATGCATTTACTTTTCTGTACTTCTTTTCATAAGCTTGCATGTTGACCAACAATGTCACCCAGCCTGAAAGCCAAACCAAAATTGCTAGGATAGCTGTAAAACCAAAACCAAAAACTAAAATCAACCAAGATAAAATTCACTGCCACAACATTCAAAATATAAGACAGCTCAAAATTTAATCGTAAACCTCACAAAATAAAAATTGCAACTAAATTAAGACGTCTCTATCAGATGATTGGGAATCCCTCAGAAGAGGTAACCTACGGTTGCTAACGAGACTTCCCACGGTCTAAATGAATGTACAAAATTCATTAAATTGAGTTTAGAAAGTTTATTTGGACTAAGTGAATCCGATAGAAAATAGTTGTGCTAGAGGGACGAAACCATAGGATCCTAACTAGTGTCACTCTAATCAAATTTAATTTTCCCCATAATATTTAAAGAACCATAACCATAGGGACTCTGATTTGACATCATAACCGACATATTAGAAAACTTAAACTCGTCACGATGAGGAGCTTGGAGCTAACATTGTAGGCAGTACGACCATCTTTAACGGTAAGAGGATCTACAATATCATATCATTCCATAGAATTAAACAACAAGACATAAGATCTTGAGGTGGTTTGCTTATGCAACATAAATCCTTAACTTATCTTTAAGCATTTGTATAACCCTGCTACACAATATAAGCCTTAACTAGTCTTAGGATTCCGAGGTTGTCATTCGTCATGACCCAAATCCTCACATCTTCTAGGCTATTTGTGTAATTTTTTCACATAAATGTAAGTTATAATTAATAAAATTAGCAGGAGGAAACATTAAATATTTCTCCTCAAAATTGAAACCAAATAATAGGATAAACTGGGAAGTCACCGAGGTTCTTCTTTGGATCTATGACATCCCATAGTTCTTCCTCCTTTGGATTCTACAATAAATGTTCCAAATTTGAACCATCCCTCTTTCACACCTCCTTGTCTATCTCATTGAAAAGTACTATCTTTTTAACCTCTTTGAAGATAATATTTCTTGATTTTTATCGAGAGTTTTCTTAGGTGACTTCGGTTATGTAAGATATAATTAACTACATGAGTTTACCCTTGTAGGAAGCTTTCTGAACCCAGCTTAATATAAAACCTATTTAAATTTTTGTATTAAATAAGGGAACTTGTCGGTAAATAAAATGGTTTTCACAGACCAAATGGATGTCATATATTTCTTGGTTTACTTGATCGAGCCTCACCCCAAGTCTAGTGTTCATCTTTTGGGATATATGCAAGGTATGAGGTATAGTGCTCTTTCATTTGAACTGTGAAAGATATTGGATCAGTTTGATTTCATATTTTCTTAAACTTATATATTTATATGTAAATTAAATGCCTTTTCAAAGTGGGCGACGGGATTTCAATTGGCGACCACAACTTCCAACGGGCAACTCCTCAACCAAAAATAGTGCCGACAGCTTCTAGCCACTCCTCTAGGGAATAGCTTCTCTCCCATATTAATCAGGAAAAATTATCTTCATACATAGGTAATGTGTACATGTCCCTCTTGGACCAAATTACCCTTCTTTTGTTGGTAAGCTTCACTCATTTCTATCTTAGAAAAGTACGGTCAACTCTTTTGGACTTCAGGATCGTTTGTTCAATCACCTTTGAAAAGATAGGTTCAAGAGGTGAAGTTGATCCCGCACATTTTAATCCTTTTGTGGGTCAGACCCCCAATTGGTGTATTGGTGGACTAATTCCACCTTGGCATTGTGCGTTGTAAAGTTGGTCCCGCACTTGGTCCTAAACTGTAATTTTCCGCTTTCATGTTTGATTTTCTATTTTGTAAATTAAATCAGTTTGTTTCCAACTACGCGTGCTCTTTAATCTTCCATTATTTAATTAAATCTTTTTTACTTTCAAACTATTTTTACTAGGTTTTAAAATCTTCACCAGTTAAATAAAGACTTACCTAGTCTACAGATCGACCTCTATTCAATTTTAGTGCTCCCACTAATTTGGCCGAATAGCTAACCCCAGAGCTTTCTTTCTTTTGAAGCTGCTGCAATTGCGCTCCCAACGGTCACCTTTTCCTGCAACCTGACAATGAGCTGCAATCCCCACAATTTCACTCCCACCATCAAGTTTGGAGTTAGATTTGAAGATCTCAAGGTCATTCTCGGGAAAGCCCCTTTCATCATAATAAAGGTCACCGCTCCAGAGGTTCAGGAACCATTTGTTGAGTTTAACCTGAACTGCCCTAAGGATTACCATCACTATTGAAGGTCAACACTAAGGAAGATTCCTCACTAAAAGGGAAGAAAGTAATAGTGCAGCAAGATCCAATGTAGGGGACTAGTCATCTGTTATCTATGATAATTGCACCAACTGGAGGCCTAATCATTATTGACAATGAGAGACTGCCAGACGCCCCGCTACGAAGGACACAACACAAAAATGCCAGTCATCAAAAACATAGAGCTTTCCTACCTGAAGAAAGAAGATGCCAGAAGGAGGCATAAAACTTGCTTACCCCAATTCTTGAGGGAAAAATTTACAATCCATACTTGAGAGAAACTTCATCCAGCTTGCTTGGCAAAGAGGATGAGTCTGAGTTCACTCCAGAGCCGATAAAACCAGAGGTTTCAGATGATCTTTGTGCTGGTTGCCCGACGTACAATGCCAAAATTCCCACACGGATACCAGCTATGGTGGTTTTTGTGGAATGTCTGGACTGCATTGTCCTCCATGTAGATCATTACAGTACTCTGGAGGAGTATACATCTGTCGACGATGGATGTCAGATCACCGATCACTTAATAACGGAATCATATATTCTGTTGGATACAGAGGTAGCGCTGACATGGATTCTTGTTGATACTAAAATGAGAGAGCATCCTTGACAGCCGCTGATCATCACCACAGCAAAGTACTACAAAATGAGTAAAGTAAAGAAAAAGAAATTTGAATTTTATGAATAAGTTCAAGGAAAATTTGTCAACATACTATAAGGCTTGGAGCTGTACAAGAAGCATTGTCAACTGTATATTCAACCTATGGGATAGGGGTCGAGTGGGTCTTCTAATGAAAAGAACCTATTCTGAACCACAGAAATGGATGCATGAAAAAGGCAGAATCACCATACAATGTGGTTGTTGTTATTATTTCTTCAAAGGCAGACAAGGAAATCCCTCAGGGATTCTAAGAAATGATAAGGTGGATCTGTTCCCTTTTATGATAAAGTGGATGATCAAGAGGATGGTTTCATGGATCATACTTTTAGCTGATTGCATTCCTAACAGCTGCATCATCAACATCTACGATGAAGGAGATTGCATACCCCCACATATAGACCATCATGACTTTGTGAGACCTTTTTACACGGTCTCCTTCATGAGTAAGAGCAACATTCTGTTTGGGAAAGAAATAGACTTTGTTGAACCCGGTGAGTTCAGAAGATCCATGGAGATTCCATTATCGGTTGGTTCAGTTCTGATTCTTAAAGCAAATGGAGCAGACCTCACCAAACACTGCATTCCAGGGGTGCGACACAGCAGGGTGTAGGTAACTTTCAGAAGCATGGACAACAGCCATATGCCATATGTATTCCAAACAGATCCAGAATTAGAAGTGCTACAACCTTACGAGCTATGAGAGGGTTGCACCTTTAAGCACATGCAAAAGGAACTCTTTTCCTGGAGTGTGGCTTAGTAGGTCAGCTCAGTCAAGAGTTCACTCCACCGAGGATGGACACTTAGAGGATACCTTTTTGTGTTACAGGGGATACCTTTTGTACTACGTTTTGACACAGCAGATATGATGACATATGTATCAGATATGCTTAGCTTATGATAGGTACCCAACATGAGATATTTTTAGATGTAGCTTTGATGCGTTCAGCATATTGTACTTCTTTTTAATGTTACAGCCTATGTTCAATCTGTAAATTTTCTTAAGCAGATTAATGAAATCTCTTTCAGAATTTAGTCTGTTAGTTCAATTACCCTTTTCTGCGATGTGATAATTAAATGTAATAAAAACAACAGGAAAAGAAAACAAATCTTTTTAGTTGATTCTCTCGATTTAGAAGTCTCTTACTCTTTGCTTGCGCAGCATCACTTTCTTTGTCTAGACTAATCTTCTTGACACCCCCACAAAAATTCATATTCTGCACTAAATATCACAAAATTTCACAAATTTTCCTCATCAATACCTATCCTCACATGGCACATATCTTTGAGATTGGTATAGGACCCTCTTGAATGGAACATGACATCCGATTCTCTACACACATCTTTGAGAAGGTATATTACCCCCATGAATGGAACACGACATCCTATTCTCAATCCTCTCGATTAGTACCTAAATTCTGATTCCTATCTTTCGAGGTCGGTACCTAACTTCTGACTCTCTTTTTGAGATGGATACCTAAATTTCAATTCTCATTTCGGGATCAGTACCTAAATTCTAATTCCTATCTCTTAAGGTTGGTACCTAAATTCCGACTCTCCTTTTTGGGATTGATGCCTAAATTTCAATTCTCATTTCAGTATCAGTACCAAAATTCTGATTCCTATATTTTGAGGTCAGTAAATAAATTCTAGCTCTTTTTTTTTTGGGATTGATACCTAAATTTCAATTCCCATTTCGAGATTAGTAGCTAAATTTTGATTCCTATCTTTCGAGGTTGATACCAAAATTATGACAATCCTTTTTGGGATTGATGCATGGAATTTCAATTCCCATTTCAGGATCTGTACCTAAATTCTGATTTCTACCTTTTGAGGTCGGTGCCTAAATTTTGACTTTCTTTCTGAAACTGATACATAAATTTCAATTTCCATTTCAGGATCAATACTTAAATTCTGATTCCTATCTTTCGAGGTCAGTACTAAATTCTAAGTCTCTCTTTCAGAATTGATACCTGAATTTCACTTCTCATTCTTGGATCAGTACCTAATTTCTGATTCCCTCCTTTTTGAGATTGGTACCTTTATTTTGATTCTCGCTTTCTGGAATTAATTCCTAAGTTTCAATTCCAACCTTGGAGTCAGTACCTAAATACTAACTCCCCTCCTCTAAAAACACGTGAAACTTGATAATTTGAAACCCACTCTCCAATCCCCAGTAAGAGTTCCTACTCCTTGATTTCAATCAGATATTCACTTGCTAATTCCCCAGCAGAAATAACTAGCACTCAATTCTACACTCCTTTCTATGTCTGTTCACTTAGAATTTTGCATTAGTTTTGTTGAAGTTGTTGGTCAACGCGAATACGCGCAGTGTGCTTGCCCAACACACCACATCCATTGGGGGTCCATTAGTTGACCGCCTTTTTGGTTGAGGTTTAGTTTTCCCTCTTTAGTAGCCTAGGGTCTAGCCATAGGACTTTTCTACTGATTATTCCTAGAAAACTAGAAAAAGGATCCCTCACCATTACAAATTCCAAACTCTTCTTTGCTCAACTTGAAGTTCCACATATTGGCCCTAACCTCTAGCACTTAGTAGGTGGGGTCAGTATGGGCGATCTCGAGGAGAGTCCCCATAGGACTGTTTGACCATAGGGTTGCCCCTGGGAGTTGTTCTGGAGCTAGTTCACTCACTTGCACTCACTATCACCTAGATCCACTCACAACTCTAAATCCAAAATTGTGACTTTGATCCCTTGATCTTTTGGGAGACTCGTGTAGATGGGTCCCCTAGTCCCACTAGCCCTAGGCTAGGGTTTAGCTAAGACTAGTATATAGAGGACCCAATTGGGGATTTCATTGGTCCATAACTGATATAAGGTGGTTGGCACCCCAACTCTTCCAAAATATCCAACTTGGCCTTTTTCACCCAAATTACCTAAATGCTCTTGAAACCTTAAATATGGCCAAAATTCTCAAATTCACTCAAAATACCAAAAATTATTTAAAATTCATTTCAAACCATTTCAAAATATCCAAATTTCCCAAAACCACCAAAAATTGCCAAATTTACCAGAATACCCTCAAATTTGGCAAAATTACAAAATACCCTTGACACCCCAAACTTTTCCAAAACATCCAAAATCACTTAAAATGTCTACAAAACCAATTTTGACCCTTCAATTCAACCAAATTTGGCCAATTTGACAATTTTTCACCAAAATCCCCAAATTGCCTTTAAAGGTCTAATTTACCCAAATTCATTCCAAATATCCATCAATTTAGCCCCAATTCCCCTAAATTTCAATTCTTAACTCAAATTAATCTTTCATACAAACCAAATCCAAGCCTAATTGACCCATTCTTTGAGCTCAATTTTGATCTAAATCAAGACCTCCAATTTTGCCCCTACGACTAAATCTCACCTAACTGAACCCCACAACCTTCTCAATTTGCCTCAATTCTAATCTAAAATTTTTTCTAACAATCCTACACATCAAATTGGACCCTCAATGGACCTTAGTCAAGCCTCAATTTAACCCAATTTAAACCCACATTCAAAATCCCCAAATTGGCTATGTCCCCAAACTCCACCAAATTCAATGACCTAACCCAAAAATTGACACCCAATTGATGTTAAAAACTCTTTATGAAATTCCTATAGACCATTTTCAATCATCAATTTGGACCTAACCCAACCCTAGCCCAACCTAGACTCAAGTCTAACTGAAAACCCCTTAAATTGACCAAAATCCCAAAATCCTTCAAATTGAGCTTGCAATTGAACTCAAAATTACTTCAATCCTTCACAAAAAGCCTTCATGAACATCATCCACAAAATTTTGATGAGCTCAATTTCATAGCTAGCCTAACCCAAACCCAACTTCTAGCCATTTTGACCCAAATTGAACCTATGCACCAAAATTGACGTAGCCATGCCTAAGCCACCAAATTAATGACACCACAACCATCAAATACACCTTATGGACCAGGCTAAACCCACCTAAGCCAGACAAGATGAGCCATGGACCAATTTTCCTTTGATTTATGGTATTTCGCTCCATATTTGGCCTAAACTCAAATATCTTGGCCATCATCCCTTACCCTTAGGAGTTAACCATCATTAAGTAGCCTCTAGCCTCCCTGAGCCAAGAAGTGGCCATTCCTTGACTAGCTGCTAGAAACAGTGATCCCAAAGGAGCCCCAAGTGGCCAAAACCCAAAATTAAACCTCCCTGACTTGGTTCACTCCCATCGACCATTAGAGCCTTTCTTCCCTCCACCTCAGCAAGCTTTAGCACCCAAATCCCAGCCTTGAGCTCCACCAGACAGCCATGCCTTTAAATGGAGCTCTCTACGGCTAAGGAAGAGAGTTCTTTGAACCTGAAAGAAACTCTACCAAAAACTCACCAGAGCTTTTGCAAACCATCCAAAGTGTAATCCTCTTGCTCTCAACCACTGATAGCCACCCCTTAGAGCCAATTTCTCCACTAAAATTTGCCATAAAACTAGGACAGATCTCTCCACTCCACTACAGTGTACCAAACTTGAATTAATTGTGCACACAACATCCCCAAAGTGAAAGAGGCTGATTCCCCACAAAAGTCCCCTCTGAAATAGCTCTAGCATAGCTCTAAACCTACACCTGAAATCTAGCTTGATCAAAATAATACCTAGACAATTCACCAAGGGTTGCGACTTCATCCAGAGGTTCGTTGGGTCCAATTGAAGCTACCACAACCATCTGATTGAGGCCTCCCATCTCACACAAAGGTATTGAATCCCAATACTAATTCGAGGCATTTTTTATTCTCCATATGTATTTACTATATTTCATACCGTATAAATAATATAGATGTTTTCGTCTTAAGTAGATGAAGGTTTAGAAACAAATCTTATGCAGTTTGGTTGAGTCTATGTGAAGATCTTAAGGTTTTAGTGAGAATGGTTTACGGGATAGGTCACTTACGGACAATGAATGGATGTTTCCGATCATGTGTTTATCCATTGGACGGTCCAGATGAGGACGAACGAAAATATGGTCCATAAATTGCAGTTCGCGTGGAAGATACATGGCCGGCGGCGTCAAATGGTGGAGCGCCGTGTGTTTTTTCGGAGCCGCCTAGGATACAATCAGCGTTGCGCTGGATAAGTAGAAAAAAAGGGATTTTTGAATTATTTTAAATGCCTAAAATTCAAAAATTCATATCTTTGTCGAGAAAAATCATAAAAATAAAATAAAAATACCCTCTTACTCGGGGAATAGTAGAGAATAATGTGGAATAAAAATAAAAATTATTTCTTATTCCCTGATTTTTAATGAATTAAATACCCTCTTGAGTATTTTAATTCATTATGAACAAAAATTGTTCACCATGGCTTAAATTTTTCTAGGCTTATTTCTCATCATAGAGTGGATGTTCTTGGATTTTTCCAGGGTCAGCGGACTTCTCTATGCTTTTAGCCTTAATTTTTAAGCTAAGGTTACCATTTTGGCAATTTTAATTATAGAAATCAAAATATCATTTGAAAAATTATGGGAATAATTTTAGCAGGTTTACTATGCTCAGCGAAATCTTAGAAAAATAGCACGATGCTTTGAATTATACCGTAAATTTCTATATATAATTAAATGTGAATATCTTGAGTTAATTTTTGTAAATTATATACTTATAAAAAATTAACAAAATCAATCCCACATTCTTCATAAAAATCATGTTTATTCACAGTAAAAATTTGAAAATTATTTGATTAAGTTCAAGTATTAAAATGGATTTTCTAAGGAACCTTGTATTTTTGTACAAAAATAATTATAATAGATTACATACACTTGGGAAAATTATAAAAAGTGTTTTTCTAAGTTCCTTGTGATCAGAGGCATTTAGGAAAAATAAAAATTATTTTTTAGAAAATACTTAATTGTTTAGCCCTATTTTGAATTTTAAAATAATTAAAAATCTCAAAAATATCAAAATATTTCAAAATGTGCCTAATTGTCCTGTAATCACATGGGACTCATTAAAATATTTTTCCTAATTTTTTTAAGTTAAAAATAAATTTTAAAAGGCTTAAAAGTGGATTTTCCTTATTTTCCCATTAAAATAATTATAATAATTTTACTCAAAAAATCATGAAATTTTGTCCAAGTATTTCTATGAATTAGGGAAACGTCTAATAATTTTCTCATCAACAAAATAACTTCATTTTAAAAAGTTAAATAAATTTTTTTTTAAAGAATACTATTTTCCAAGCTTAAATAAATATATAAATCAAATTAATTTTTGAGAGGTCCACATATTCTCCACTAAATATTGTAATTACCTCATGGATATGCACTCTAAACCCTCAAAGTCTTTTGAGCTATGTTTAGTGGTTATTAGGTGAAGTGCCCCTAGGGTGAAATAGTCATTTCTGACTTTGGTGCTTTAATCAAAATGTATGATTAACCAAGGGAAAAATGGGTAATTTTGATCTTAATAAAAATGTATGGATGATTGAAATACAATGGGACTAAAAGGTAGAAACTCACTCACCACCCTTACACAACATCAACAAAACTATAATTCTCCTAACTTTTATGACTTGGAATCCAATTAAGATCAGATGATTCTTAAGTGATGGGCTTAAGTCAAAAAGATGATAGTTTACTTTTCTTAAGCCCAATGTTGAGGATGATGTGATCATTCAATAAGGATACATATCACTTAAAAAAAAAATCTTAATAGTAACCATTTCACCTATCATGATTGTTAAAGACTTAATAGTGACCTATACTCAATTTCTAAACTCAATTGATTGGATTTAGAAGATAACATGATTGGTGATTAACATATTTAAACTCTACAAGGCTGACTTTAATTGTGGGCACCACAAGCTTAAATAACCTAAACTTGCCTTACGGGCATCCACTCTCATAACTCTTAAATGGAACATCAATTGATTAACTGAGTATCCTATCCTCAGGATATTTAAATTATCAAGTTTTACTAAGCAATGTGATAGTCACACTTCATCCTCGGAAGATTAATGGAATAATATGATAAGTCCAAAATGAACTTGGAATATTTCAAGAGATCTTCAAAATGGTTCAGGGCCATGCCTCGAGCATTTTGAAATCTGTTGGACATTTTGAAGGCCAAACTGGACTTGTCATATTTTGTTATAAAATGATCCACTAGGATCTTCTGAGATTCAATAAAATCATAACTTTCAGTTTGATAGCTAAACCTTCATCTACTCCTACAAAATTATATACATGTCTTGCAAGTACTGACCTTTCAGGTGGTGGAACGAGAAGAATCAGCAGGTACATGGTACACAAAAAATATATGCATTTTTGGTTTATTGCTCTATAATGGAAGGTATTTTTATGTTTTCTTGCAGGTTGTTGAATTTTAGAACTTTAAGTAAAAGGAAGTACAAAGGAAGTAATTTGGAGAAAAAATGAAGAAGTTGAAAATTTGTTCAGCATCAACAGCGCCGTTTGAAAAAGAGCATTGATTTAAATAGCGGAACACTGACGTTGACGATGCCAATTTCGATTCAGCCCATGTTTCTAGAAGATTCAACAAATATGGACTCTTTTTGAAAAGTTTTTGGAGGCACCTATTGGAGAACCGACTCTAGGCTTTATTTGGGGCCAAAATTGATCAAAAAAAAGTGACTCTTGCTGATATATCATCACCCCAATTCAACCCTATTACACATCACACATTCCTCCATTTTCATTCCACATTTCTTCCACTTCCATTCAAGAGTCTATTAGTGATTTTTCTTTAAGAGCTTAGAGTTTTTTTTTGTGAGATTAAGTGTGATTTCTTCTCTAAGAGTGTTGGAGAAGGAGAAAGGTGAGAGATTTCTTTTTCCTTTTTTTCCTAGAAGAGGCTACAAGAGATTTGCTTTGAGAAAGCGTTTCATATAAGTGTTGTTTGTTTATTAGAGTTTTATGAAATTTCTTATATATATGAAAATTGTGTTTTATTGTATCTTTCTCATGAAGTCTGAGTAGTTTACTTTATCTTTCTCCCTACTCTGAGATATGGTGAAATGAAGAGATAATATGGATGTGCCAATATTAAAATATAAAATAAA
>NW_018237611.1:63645-72668 GCF_001263595.1 Phalaenopsis equestris | reverse complement strand
TGTTAAAATATGTTGTGAAACATATGATCTGAGAAATGGAGTATGAGTTCTACAACAGAGTGAGGATCACATTTGATTCCATGAAGGAGAACTTCGTTCATGGAATTAAGTGCAAATAAATAGGAAAATATACTTTGTTGGGTGTAAAATTGGAGAAACTTTAAGGTGACAGACTAAAATCCTCAATTCAGTCTCAGTGTTTAAAAACTAAAGCAAAAATTAGCCTCAGGTGAAGGAAGTGGGAGCTCTGGAGTGGGAGCCAGCATCCTCCTACCCTAGCCACAGATTAAGGGACTAAACCTAAGATTAACCAGTGATTTTTTATAACATTGCAATATGGTAGAGAATTAAAACTGCTCCTATTTGTTACAATATATATTTAAACCATTTATCTCATCTCATTTTACCAAAAACTCATTGTAGTGGGAAAGATGCTTTTTCACATAAGAAATCAGCATCACCTAAACATAGTTTATTAGTTTCATAGTCACTGTTTAAACTTTGTATTTTAGTTTTTTTAGTGGTTAAATAATTTAGTTCGAATAATATCTCAACATTCAAAATTAGTGACAGTAAGTTTATTTAGATTTTCTGTGAATTTCCTAGTAAATTTATGATTTCAAATTTAAACCTTCCTTGTGGGATCCATATTTGGGGCTTAAATAGAAACTCCTTTATTACTTGATAACGATAAGTATATTTTCATAGAATCCCAATATTATTGCTTAAATTTTTAATTCATAAACTATTGCATCAAGCTTTTGGCACCGTTTCATAGCAGAGTCAACTATATAATTTTTACACAACTATATAATTTTGGGATCAATACTCTTTTAAATTAATGCATTTAACTTTCTGTAATTCTTGTCTTAAGCTTGCATGTTAAACAACGATGTCTCCCAGCATGAAAACCAAAACTGCTAAGTTAACCGTAAAACCAAAACTAAAAGTTAAAATCAGCTAAGATAAAATTTACCGCCACAACATTCAAACTATATGGCCCACAACATTCAAAATATAAGACGACTCAAAATTTAATCACAAACAACACAAAACAAAAATTGCAACTAACTTAAGACGTCTCTATCAGATGATCGGAATCCCTCAGAAGAGGTAACCTACGGTTGCTAATGAGACTTCCCACGGTCTAAATGAAAGTACAAAATTCATTAAATTGAGTTTACTAAATTCATTTGGACTAAGTAAATCTGATTGAAAGTAGTGGTGTCGGAACGAGGGAACCGTTGGATTCTAACCGGTGATGCTCTAATCAACTTTAATATGCCCCATAATTTTTAAAGAACCATAAAGAACCATAACCATAGGGACATAACCATAGGGAAACTGATTTGACATCATAACCTGACACATTAGAAAACTTAAACTCGTCAACACGAGGAACTTGGAGCTAAAATTTTGGGCAGCACGATCATCTTCAAGAGCAAGAGGATCTACAACAATATATCTTTTCTTAGAATTAAACAACAAGTCATAGGACTTTGAGGTGGTTTGTTTATGCAACAAAAATCCTCAACATATCTTTAGGCCTTTGTAAAGCTATGCTAAGCAATATAAGCCCTTAGGATTTTGAGGTTGTCGTTCGTCATGATCTAAATCCTCACATCTTCCATGCTATTTGTGTGATTGTTTCACATAAATGTAAGCCCTAATTAATTAAATTGGTAGGATGAAACATTTAAATATTTCTCCTCAAAACTGAAGCCAAACAGTAGAATAGACTGGGAAGTCATCGAGGTTCTTCTTCAGATCTATGAAATCCCCTACTTCTTCCTTTTTTGGATTCTACAAAAAATGTTCCAAATTTGAACCATCCCCCTTTTCACACCTCCTTGTCCGTTCTCATTAAAAAGTCATATCCTTTTGACCTCTTTGAGAATAATATTTCCTGATTTTTATTGAGAGTTTCTTGGGTGACTTCGGTTATCTAAGATGTAATTAACTATAGTGGCTTGCCCTTAAGCTTTTCTGAACACAACTTAATATAAACTTTATTTAATTTTTTATATTAAATAGGGGAACTTGTTGGAAAATAAAATGGTTTTCACAGACTAAACGGGTGTCATATATTTCTTGATTTGTTTGATCGAGCTTCACTGTCAATTCTTATGTTTATCTTTTGGGATAGGTATAAGGTTTGAGGTATAGTGCTCTTTCATTTAAACTGTGAACGATATGGGAAAAGTTTGATTTCATATTTTTCTAAACTTATATATTTATATGTAAATTAAATGCCTTTCTAAAGCGGGCGATGGGATTTTGACTCTGGCGACTGACAGCTTCCAACAGGCAACTCCTCAACCAAAAATAGTGTCGACACTTCCTTCATATCTAGCACAATGAAATCAACAGGAAAGATAAATTTTTTAAGAAGGAATACTATATGACATACATTCTATCTCAAAGAAATAACTATAGGAAAGCAATATCTCTTGTCAGGAAGGTCTTATATCCAATCATTAGGAAAGAGAGCTGATGTCATAATCCATTTAAGAAGGTCTTATACTACTAACCAGAGATGTCAATGTTAATGTCTATGAGTTTTGAGAAGTAATGATATGCGAATTACATCCTATCTCAAAGGAAAAATTATTGAAAAACCATAACTCCGTATCAGGAAGGTCTTATATCCAATAATTATGGAGTAAGTAGATTCCATAATCTATTTAAGGATGACTTATAGTATAAATCAGAGAAGTCAACGCCAATTTCTGTCGATTTTGAGAATGAATGTTACGCGAAGTTCATCTTATCTCAAAATAAAATGCTAAAGGAAAGCCAATTTCAAGAAGATCTTACATTCAATGGTAAGAGAGAAAGTAGATGGCATAATCCATTTAAGGAGGTTTTATACTACTTCTCAAAGATGTGAATATGTTTGTCTTGGGAAGGAATGCTAGAAGACTTATATCCTATCTCATAAGAAAAGCTAAAGGAAAGCCATACTCCTTTGTCAAGAAGGTCTTACATCAAATAGCGTAAGAGTATGTGTGGAAAAACACATAGAGTTGAGAGACTTGTTTTGAAATCTTAATGCTTGTCAGCCTTAAGTCTTCTGAAAAACTTTTTGTCCATGTTTGTCATTTATTTTTTGTAAAGATCGAGAATCAATTTTATGTCGTTTCATGAAGTTGAGTTGATGTGATATTTGTTTAGGTCATTTGTTTCCCAATTTACAAATGGGTCATTATTTTTTATGTAAAATACCGCCTACTGATTAGATGTAAAATTCTTTGACAATCGATCAACTGAAAGGATTCTCCCGAATATGTTTTTTCTTAATTACATACATGCCCTCCCACTATTTTTGGTCAAGTTTGTTCAAATTTTCTTTAAGAAATCATTTTGAGTTCATGACATGAGACTGGATTGTCTGGATATTAAAAGATATGACTCCAGAGTAAAGTTTCAATTAATTTGTTAATAACTCAATCTTTTGCCTTAGTTCCCTCTTTCTAGGTCTAGGCAGATCTCAAAATTTTTATTATATGATTAAAATATTTTCATTTTCTAAAGATATGTATGAGCCAATTAATAGCCTACCAATCGACAAGTTCACTTAATTTTTCTCCTAAATATAATATCAGAAGAATTTTCTTAAGACAATTTTTAAGTTTTTTTCAATTAGTGGAGAGTTTAGACAACAAATTTTGATTTCATGCTCACCTCAATTTTTTTCTCAAGGAATTGTTATATCCAGTGGAGCATATTAAAGATTTTGAATGTCCGAATGCCAATTTTTTATTTAATACTCACCTCAATTTTTTTTCAAGGAATTGTTATATTCTGTGGAGCATATTAAAGATTTTGAATGTCTGACCACCAATTTTGATTTTATGCTCACCTCAAGCTTTTTTTTTACTATATCTAGTGAAGCATTTAAAGATTTTGAATGTCTGAATTCAAACACCAATTTTTGATTTTAAGCTCACGTCAAGCTTCTTCTCAATGAATTACTATATATGGGGGAGCATATTTAAAAATTTTGATAGTCCAAACTTTTCTAATTAATAATTCTCAAAAACCTCTTAAGATAAGTTCAGAGATATTATAACTCACTTAAAATCAAGGACCCAATAATTTGGCATGAGATTAAGAGACTCGTAATATCCTGAGATAATTACTTATACTTTGATCACACAATTTTATTTTTGAATTTTACTTAGGACCCAGTCCAAAGTTTTAGTAAAGGACCCAGTTATTAGGGCATTAATTTTATTTCCCCCAGAAGTCATATTTTTTTGTCGAAATGTCAGAATATTTGTCTCTCATTACTCATTTCTGGATTTTTTTTTGTTGAGGAAAAGATAAATTTCAGGGAATCTTTCACAACAATTCTGGTAATAAATGTCAAATGGTTTTAGATTCGTTTTGTAAACTGGGAGTTTGTCATTTTATGTCATTTTTGTCTTGCCATTGTGCAATGTTTATCGTGGAATGTTTGTCAAAGATATGACGAAATGGCTGTCATAGATATCGTGGAATGTTTGTTCATCATATATGTTATTGAGTGTCTATCATAGACATCATGGAATTTCTGTTTGTCATAGATATTATGGAATGTCTGTCATAGATATCATGGAATATCAGTCGTATGGAATGTCAGTCATAAATGCATCAAATGTTTGTTACAAAATAGAATGCCTGTCATTAATGTCATGGAATGTCGAATGTCTGTCTGTCTTAGATATTTCTGTCTGTCTTAGATATTATAGAGTGTCTTGTTGACCTCACTTTTAGTGAAGGTCTTAAAATAACATCCATAGACCAAACTCAACTTGAGGAATCTTACGATTTAAGATTCTCCGACACGTTTAAAAGACATAAGATAATCATTGTGATCATTAAGATAAAGGGTCTACCAACATTAACTTCTTTGAACACACATAGGGTTATTAAAACCTTAAAAATTGAAATAACTCTCAAAGCACTCCTTTTGGAGCTTAACAATGACAACACCCTAAATGATTAGATCAGCGATGACAAACCCTGATCTGGTCAAATTTTGACATAATGGTCACCATAATGATCATAAAGTCAACATTGACATTTAATTGATCCAATTGGTCAACTTTGAACAAATATTTAATTTTGGTCAAACTGGTCAACTTTGGTTAATTTGAATCAATGAATCAGTTCAAACCCTAAAAATGGTCAAATTGGATTATTTAATCATTTTAAAACACCAAAATGATCAAACAGGACCATTTGGTCAACTACAAACACCATTGACCAACTATTGGTCAAAATGACTAAGGTGAACCTCCATGGTCACCACTTTGACCATTCGATTGTTCATAGACCCAAACGACTACCATATGGTCAAGACAACAGTCAATCGGGGTTAACCTTGGTCAAACCCAAGTCATACCATCAACCAAAGACCCGCATGACTAAACTAACCATGACATGGTCAAGTGAGTCATCATAGTCAACACTGGATCTACATTTTTCAACTATGGTTAAAATTGGTCAACCTTGGTCAATCAAGTCAACTTTGGCCAAATTTGGTCAAACTCACCATTTTGATCAAAATTTGATATTTTCATGAAAATATTTTATTTTCTTGATTAAATAGGACATTTTGGGAGTGTGAAACAAAAAACTTCAAAACCTCAAATTGACTGACCTAAGTCCATCTAGGGACTGAGTGAGGAGGAGCTCAATGCAAATTGGCCTTCCCCATAGCCTTTAAACCACTGATTGGCCATCTCCTCATAGGTCGAGCCACCTTGTGATCAAATTCATATAAGGACTCAATTTGACCGCGAATTGAGTTAGTGCAAAGTCTTCTCAAGTCCAAACAAAGCTTCCAAGCTAATCAAATTGAACTCAAATTGACTGTGGCTAAGGTATGGTTGAGCTAGCCTTAATGGCGTTCGAGTTTGACACTTTGTGAAACAAACACATTCAAAACCTCATCATCACCATATAGATGCCTTTGTCATCTTCTGATGAAGCTCTAGAAATAAAAATCGCTTGAATCCATCAAGAATCGAGCGAGAATTTGCTCCTAGTTCATCAACGATTTACAGGTTATCATATAATGAAAGGGATGAATGGTTGTCGTCCGTTTTTGTGTTTTGGAAGCGAACGACTCTGATTTAATATTGTCATCTCTGCTGTTTGGATACCCGCAGAGGATCAATTGCATCATCTACCTGTCCAAGGACACATGGCGCCTTTAGGTTTATCTATATTCAATTTAAATCAAGATAAACCTTAAAATTTCAAAATTCAATATCTTGACATCCAAAAATCATAAAAATAAAATAAAAATAACTCTGAACTCATCATGAAAAGGACAAAATTATGATACCAAAATTATAATTTTATCCTTTATATTTAATTTTAAATAATTAAATACTCTCTAGAGTGTTTTAATTATTACAAATTATTTAAAAGACAGAAAAATATGAAATTTTTAGGGATTTATCTCTTGGTTCATAGGAATCCTCCCAGATTTTTCTTCGGCTAGAAAAATCCTTTAAAACACAATTTCTTAATTTTCAGGACACTTTGTAATTATTTCTTTTAAATATTTATAAAAATGAAAATTAAGAAAAAGAAAATTAAAAATGGTTATAAAATTTAAGGTGACAAACAATAACCTTAAAATGACAATTCTCAAACCATTAAACAATTTAAAATGACATTTTTATATTAGGGTTAAAATTTATTAATTTTAAATTAATATTTAAACCCCAAAATCCGCACGTCACCATACTTAGCTCATTTCATTATGAACTAAGTCAATATTGAGTCTAACTCAACATAGACTCAAATCAAACTTTAATTAGGTCTAAATAACATTATTAGACTTAATTAATCCATTAAGCCTTAAGTAAATTAGGTTTAATACAAAATCAAACTTTAATTAGGTCTAAAAAGCATGATTAGACTTAATTAACCCATTAAACCTTAATTAAATTAGGTTTAATACAAAATCAAACCTTAATTAGGTCTAACTCATTAGACCTAATTAACCATTAAGCCTTAACCACATTAGGCTTGACCAACCTTAAACCTAATTAGACTTAACCATAATTAAGTCTAATTAATCAATTAAACCTTACAAAAATAAGGTTTAATTAACTTTAACCTAATTAGAGTTAACCCATATTAAGTCTAATTAATCAATTAAACTTTACCTAAATTAGGTTTAATTAACTTTAACCTAATTAGAATTAACCACAAATAAGTCTAATTAATCATATAAACCTTACCTAAATTAGGATTAATTAAATTTAACTTAATCAGATTTAAGCCAAGTTAAGTTTAATTAATTAATTAAAGCTTACCTAAATTAGGTTTAGTTAACCTTAACCTAATTAGACTTAACCCCAAATAAGTCTAATTAATCAATTAAACCTTACCTAAATTAGGTTTAATTAACTTTAACCTAATTATACTTAACCCATATTAAGTCTAATTAATCAGTTAAACCTTACCTAAATTAGTTTTAATTAACTTTAATCTAATTAGAGTTAACCACAAATATGTTAACAAACATTCTCTGATATTCATAATAGACATTCCCTGATATTCATAATAGATATTCCATAATATCTATGACAGACAGATATTCCATGATATTTATAACGGACACTCCACATTCCATGATATTCATGTAGATAGACATTCCATGATATCTATGACAGACATACCTCCCATGATATCTATGAAAGACATACATCACATGATATTCATAACAGACAGACATTCCAAGATATTCATGACAGACAGACATTCCATGATATTCATAACAAACAGACATTTCATGATATTCATAACAAACATTCCATGATATTTATGAATGATACCCCACATTCCATAATATTTATCACAATGGACATTCCATGATATTTAAGATAGACATTCCATGATATCTCTGACAGACATTCTATGATGTCTATCTATGACAGGCATTCAATCATATCTATGATAAACTCCCAGTTTACAAAACAAGTCTAAAACCATTTGACATTGTCCATTACCAGAACTTCTATGATGGGCCCCCGAAATTGACCTTTTCTTATCCACAAGGTTCTGATATATCAAACAATCAATCCATAAAAGAATAATCCAAGACAAAACTTGTGACATTTTGACAAGAAAACATGATGCCCTAATAACTGGGTCCTTTACAAATTTAAGACTGGGTCCTAAGAAAATTTCAAAAGTAAAATTTTGTGATCAGAATACAAGTAATTGACCAAGGATATTACGAGCCTTTTAATCTCATGCCAAGTGGTCGAGTGAGTTATAATATCTCAAAATTTATCTTAAAAAGTTTTTGAGAATTAGTAATTAGGGAAGGTTGGACATTAAAATACCTTAAAATATGCTCTACCAGATATAGTAATTCTTTGAGAAGAAGCTTGAGGACAGCAAGAAATCAAAAATTGGTGTTTAAATTCAGACATTCAAAATCTTTAAAATGCTTCATCAAATATTGAGAAGAAGCTTGAGGACACCAATTTTTCATTTTATGTCTACTTTAATCTTTTAAAAAATGAAGTGGACATAAAATAAAAGATTGGTGTTTGGACATTCAAAACTCTTAGTATGCTGCACAAAATATAATGGTGGGCATCAAATCAAAAATTGGTGTTCGGACATTCAAAACCTTTAATATGCTCCACAAGATAAAAAAAATGAGGTGAGCATGAAATCAAAAATTGGTGTTTGAATTTCGACATTCAAAATCTTTAAAATATGTTCTACCATATATAGTAATTCTCTGAGAAAAAGCTTGAGGTGAGCATGTAATCAAGAATTGGTGTCCAAACTCTCCTCTAATTAATAAAACTTGAGAAACTAACTTACGAAAATTTTCCCGATATTATATTCAAGAGAAAAATTAAGTGATCTTGCCTTTTTTTCGGCTATTAATTGGCTCAGACATATCTTTAGAAAATAAAAATATTTTGACCATTGTTGACCTCATTTTTTGTTGAGGTTTAGTTTTTCCTCTTTAGTAGCCTAGGGTCTAGCCATAGGAC
>NW_018237611.1:61629-62496 GCF_001263595.1 Phalaenopsis equestris | reverse complement strand
TTATGATCATATACACCAAATGCAACAATTAATTGGGCCAATTGACTTGGTTAGCCTAACCTAGACCAAACCCAAGACTTGGACATTTTCACCCATTTGGACCCATTCACTAAATGTGACCTTACCCCTCTAAAGTCACCAAATTAACTCCATCACAACTATTAGCTGGACCTAGTAAGCAGTACAAATTCTATGAAACCACCTAAATCAAGCCATGGACCAAAGGTCCCCCAAATTAAGGGATCTTATTTCCAAAAATGCACATGCTTAAGATATCATTTCCAAATCAAAGCACATTTGTACTAAATTGTTGTGATGGATTCCTCTGGGTTCCCTGAGCTCCTATCCACCTCCCCCTGGCCGGCCAACCAACCTAGTTGCTGGAAAATCCCAAAACCGATAGCCACCCCCATGGCACCTCACCCAAATCAAACCTAGAGGCCAGCTCATCCAAATCAAATTATGGAGCTCCTCTGCCCTCCACCTAAGCACCACATTACACCTTCTGATTGGCCACGACAGCCACCATAACCCCATTATTATAATGGCCAGCTCCATGGTCGTTAAACTAAGTGCTGAAATTTCATTAGAGAGGCCTCTCCAAACTTCACACAGAACTTCCCTAAGAACCCCTCAGTGCATTCCAACCATTTTCCCTTACCCATTCTCATTGTCGGAGCTCAATTTTGAGCTTCAAACCTTGTTGGAAACCAGGACAGAACCCAATACACCTCCACAGTCCATCAAACATAAATTAACTTCACCCACTCCTTCACAATAGCAAAAAAGGCTAAAGCCCCATCAAATCCCCCTTCCACAAAGCCTCTACCATAGCTCTAGGCCAACACCTGAAATCGAGCTTGGTCG
>NW_018237611.1:60319-61542 GCF_001263595.1 Phalaenopsis equestris | reverse complement strand
TTCTCAGAGCAAAGGTATAAAACTCCTCCTCCTCCCGAGCTTATTTTGATTCTCCATTTACTTAAGCTTGATTTCATGGTACATTAACCATATGGATGTGTTTGTCTCACTTAGACGAGTCCATAGGATGAATCCCAAAGTGATTTGGTTGAGTATAGGCTGAGATCTTAGGGTTTTAGCGTAGACGGGCACGGGATCATTCTATCGGGGACGATGACAGGGAGTCGTTCGATCAAGCGTGTATCAAATGGACGGGGGAGATCGAGCCGGACAGTGCTTCGGTAAATAAACAGCGGGCCGAGTCAGCAAGCTACGTAGATGGCGGCGTCCAACCAGAGCGCGCCATGCATGCCTTTAGAGCTGCCTAGGATATAGTCAGCACGCGTTGTTTCAATAGATAAATAAGGCTTTTTATTATTTATTTAAATACCCTTAACTTAGAAAATTCATAACTTTGTGTAGAAAAATCGTAAAAATAAAATAAAAATACTCTCTTGCTCAGTGAACAGAGGAAAACAATGTGGAATAAATTTCAAGTCCATTTAATGCATATTTTAATTTTAATTAATTAAACATTATTTTGGATCATTTGATTCTCCATGCATATATCAAGTCCACTTAAATGATTTTTTAAAATCAAAATATAACTCAAAAAAATTATGAAACTTAGTTTTTTGAGTTCTCTATGATCAGGGATATTTTCTAAAAATAAAATAATATTTAAAATAAAAACTTGATATTTAGCAAATTTTAAATATTTAAAATAATTAAAATTCATAAAAATCACAAAAAATAATAAAACTCATGGAATTGTTCTAAGTTGCTTCCTAATCACTTAGTAACATTTAGAATATTTTTCCTGATTTTCCAAATAAAGATATTGAATTTCAAAGCTTAAGAATAATTTATAAGAGGCTAAAAATGAGGTTTCACTAAAATAATTCCAATCAATCAAGATAAATTCAATAAAATATAAATTTGCTCCTCTAAGTTCTCTGAACTTAGAGAGATTTTTCAAAAATACAAAACTTAATTTTCACCACTTAAAATACTTTATTTTTATTAAATAACCTAGAACTTAAAATAATTCCGATAAATCACAGAGAATTCAAATAAATTATGAAATTTGGTCCAAAGGCTTCTCTAGTCTAGGTCTATCTCCAGTAAAAATTTCAAGGGATTAGAATTTACCTTGGTCAAGTTAGGAATTTTCTTTGAAAAAT
>NW_018237611.1:58941-60269 GCF_001263595.1 Phalaenopsis equestris | reverse complement strand
AAAAATCACATTTTCTCCTCTGATGTCTCAATTGACCTATGAATGAGGAAGGATAAAAATTTCAAAGTCATTTGAATTGAATTTGATAAATTATGAAGTGTTAGAGCCTTAGGGGCAAATGTGTAATTTTGGAAATTTAGCCTTAATTAACATTTAGGCTTAAGTCAAGGAGGGAAAATGGGTAACCTCTGATCTTAATCAATTTATTTGATGCTTGAAATGAAAGGGGTTTAACTGGTAAAAACCATTCTCACTTTCTTAATTAAGATTAAATTTCTAAATTATTAAAATTTGGAAGTTCATTAAAATTAAATGATCCTGGACTTAGGGGTATGACTTTGGAAGCCAATAATTAATCAATTTAATATCGCTATCTTGATTTTCAAATAAAATCCAAATCATGAATCATGACTACTTAAAGGTTAACCCTTTTTAAAACTAATTAAGACCTCACCTAGGCCTTAAGGGCTTAGTGGTGACTTACGCTAAATCAAAAATTGATTAAACAAGGATTAGAGAAACAAACATAATTAAATAAAACATCCTTGAAACACCACTAAGCCCAATTAGGATTAAAAATTTGGTTAAGTGTTTGAATTACATTAACTCGCCTCTTTAAGGGTCTTCACCCACATGATTTACAAATTAAATGATTCTTGATTTTCAAATAAAATCCAAATCATGAATCATGACTACTTAAAGGTTAACCCTTTTTAAAACTAATTAAGACCTCACCTAGGCCTTAAGGGCTTCGTGGTGACTTAGGCTAAATCAAAAATTGATTAAACAAGGATTAGAGAAATAAACATAATTAAATCAAACATCCTTGAAGCACCACTAAGCCCAATTAGAATTAAAAATTTGGCTAAGTGTTCAAATTACATTAACTTGCCTCTTTAAGGGGTTTCACTCACATAGTTTTCAAATTAAATGATAAATGATAATTACCCTATTCTTAGGGATAATTGAGACATCAATGTTCACTAAGTAATAAGGGTATCTACAAGATGAACCATTAAGCAACATAATAAGTTTAAATGGACTCGAGGCTCTTCACCAGTTGGTGAGAGGGAGGCTTGGACCTGCTTCCCCCTCCTAACTTGTTGGGTACCTCAGAGGCCTATTAAACTTAATATTCTTTGCTCAATGGAATCATCCTTAATTAAACTTTTAAGGACTCACCAAGGTATGTCATAGGGTTAGGAAAATTACCAAAATTTTACCTTTCCTGCTCTTCATAAACTGCCTTAACATGCATTTTAAGTTTCAGGTGGTGGAACGAGAAGACTCGCCAGGTACACTTTTACAGTTTTCAACGTTGTCTTTCT
>NW_018237611.1:58053-58868 GCF_001263595.1 Phalaenopsis equestris | reverse complement strand
CTTCAAAAAATTAAAATTGCCACTAAATTAAGATGTCTCTATCGGATGATCAGGAATCCCTCAGAGGAAGTAACCTACGGTTGCTAACGAGGCTTCCCACGGTCTAAATGAAAGTATGGAACTCATTAAGTTGAGTTTAATTAAGATGTCTCTATCGGATGATCAGGAATCCCTCAGAGGAAGTAACCTACGGTTGCAAACGAGGCTTCCTATAGTTTAAATGAAATTATGTAACTCATTAAGTTTGGTTTAGTAAGTTTATTTGGACTAAGTGAATCCAATAAAAAATATTGGTGCCGGAACGAGGGAACCGTAGGATCCTAGCCAGTGTCACTCTAATCAATTTTAATATGCCCTCACAAAATTTAAAGAACTTCAACCATAGGGCCACCTCATTTGACATTACAACTCAACACACTAGAGAACTCAAACTTGAAACAAAACCATAGGATAGTGAGGTTGCTTGCTTATGCAACGTAAATCCTCACTTTATCTGTAGGCCCTTCCATAGCCCTGTTATACAATATAAGCCCTAACTCGTCTTAGGATTCAGAGGTTGTCGTTTGTCACGACCTAAATCCTCACATCTTCTAGGCTATTTGTATGATCATTTTACATAACAGTATGATAGTTTGAGAAGTCACCGAGGTTTCTCTCGGATCAATGACATCTCCTACCTTTCATTCATATGGATTCTTGAAAATAATTGTTCCTCCTTGACACATTACCTTTTGAACTTCCAATGTCCAATCTTGAAAAGCTTAAACTTTAAAATTCTTTAAAGAAAAACTTCATATCTAAATCGAGAATATTTT
>NW_018237611.1:29531-57792 GCF_001263595.1 Phalaenopsis equestris | reverse complement strand
CTTAGTTTATTTGATCGAGCCTCATCCTCAAGTCTTGTGTTTATCCTTCGGGATAGATACAAGATTTGAGGTACAATGCTCTTTCATTTTAAACTATGAAAAATATGAGGTCAGTTTGATTTCATACTTCCACATCCTTCCGAAGCGGGCGATGGGATTTTGATTCTGGCGACCGATAGCTTCTTACGAACAACTCCCCACAAACCACCCCGAAATAACGCCGACAATCATATAATCAAAATTTTGAAATCTTCCTAGATCCAAAAAGAGGGAATTAAGGTAATATACAAAGTTATTAGCAAATTGAAATTCACGAACATCAGAATCATTTATGAAAGACAATCTAAACAGCCTTGACAAAAATAGTGATAGGGCTCACACACATTCGGAATGACCCTTTCAGTTGATTGATTGTCAAAGAGTTTTATTCCAATCAACGGATAGTACTGAAAAAATATTATGTGACATAACAACATAATGACTCGTTTGTTAACTTGGAAACAAACGGCAAAAAAATATGACATCAACTAAACTTCACCAAACGACATAAAATTGATTCTTAACCTTCACACAAACTAAATGACAAACATGGACAAAAAAAATTAATCTCTTTTGGAAGATTTAAGCCCTACAAATGTTAAGAATTCAAAATAAATCAGTCAACTCTATGTGTTTTTCTACACATACTTCTCTGTTATTGGATGTAAGACCTTCCCGACATTGGCTTTCCTTTAGCTTTTCTTATGGGATAGGATATAAGTCTCCTAGCATTCCTTCCTAAAAAAGACATATTGACATCTTTGAAAAGTAGTGTAAGACCTCCTGAAATGGATTATGACATCAACTTATCCCTAACTATTGGAAATAAAGACCTTCCTGATAAGGAGCTTTGGTTTTCCCGTAGTTATTCCTTTGAGATAGGATGCAATTCGTATAGTATTCCTTCTCAAAACCGATAGACGTTGATATTTGATAACTCTAGGTTGTATTATAAGGCCTCCTTAAATGGATTATGGCATCTACTTATCCCTAACTATTGGAAATAAAGAGCTTTGGCTTACCAGTAGTTATTCCATTGAGAAAGGATATAAGTTGTATAGAATTCCTTCTCAAAATTGACATATTGACATCTGACATTTCTGAGGAATGGTATGCTATCCATTCTCTCCCTAGTTATAGGAAACATGGTGTTCCTTTAACTCTCTCTTTGAGATAGGATGTAAGTCGTATAATATTCCTTCTCAAAATCGACATATCAACGTCTGACATTTCTGAGCAATGGTATGGTATCCATTCTCTCCCTAGCTATAGGAAACATGGTGTTCCTTTAGCTCTCTCTTTGAGATAGGATATAAGTCGTATAGCGTTCCTTCTCAAAATTGACAGATCGACATTTGACATTTCTAAGAGATGGTATGGTATCCATTCTCTCTCTACCTATAGGAAACATGATATTCCATTAGCTCTTTCTTTGAGATAGGATATAAGTCGTATAGCATTCCTTCTCAAAATCGACAGATAAACATCTAACATTTCGGAGAGATGGTATGATATCCATTCTCTGCCCAGCTATAGGAAAGATTATGTTCCCTTAGCTCTTTCTTTGATATAGGATATAAGTCGTATAACATTCCTTCTCAAAATATGACATCCATTTTCTTCTAACTATTTTATATGGCCTTATCACTCTTTTACACAATATAAAGACCATATGAGGATACGGCATTATCGACAACTGACCGTTTTGATTAATGTCAATATGTGTGGCATACGTGTTCAGTATCCCACACATATTGGAGGTCCATTTGTTGACCTCACTGACCTCACTTTTAGTGAACCTTTTAGTGAACGTCTTAAAATAACATCCATAGACCAAACTCAACTTGAGGAATCTTATGATTTAGATTCTCACACACATTTAAAAGACCTCAAATGATCATTGTTGTCTACCAACATTGACTTCATTGGACATATATAGTGTTATTAAAACCTTAAAAATTGAAATAACCCTCAAAGCACTCCTTTTGGAGCTTAACGATGACAACACCCTTAATGATCAGATCGGTGGTGACAAACCCTAATCTAGTCCAATTTTGACTTAATGGTCACCATAATGACCATAAAGTCAACATTTACATTTAATTGATCCAACTGGTCAACTTTGACCCAAATAGTCAATTTTGGTCAAACTGGTAAACTTTGGTTAAAAATGGTCAAATTGGACAACTTCATCATTTTAAAACACCAAAATGATCAAACTGGACCATTTGGTCAACTACAGACACCATTGACCAAATATTGGGCAAAATGACTTAAGTGAACCTCCATGGTCACCACTTTGACCATTCAATCATTCAGAGACCCAAACGATCACCATATGGTCAAGGCAACACCATATGGTTAATCCGACCATTCTGGTCAACTTTGGTCAAACTGCGTTAACCTTGGTCAAACCCATGTCATACCACCTACCCAACACTCTCATGACTAAACTAACCATGACATGGTCAAGTGAGTAATCGTAGTCAACCCTGGACCTACATTTGTCAACTTTGATCAAAACTGGTCAACCATGGTCAATCAAGTCAACTTTGGTCAAATTTTGTCAAACTCACCATTTTGATCCAAATTTGATATTTTGGTCAAATTATTTTATTCTCTTGATTAATTATGTGTTTAATTAATTAAATGAGAATAAAATTAAAGACAATTAGACCCAGGGTTTAAATAAAAATTATTGTTTATGCTCATGGTATGACAAATCGATGGTAACCTTAAAACAATATTTTAAATTTAAATCCTTAATTAAACTCATGAGGGATCACTAAAGGGTGACCCATGACCCATGGAACCTCTTATAACAGCCCACTACCCATAAGGCTGAGCCACCATGGTTAGCCTACGTTAAACTCATGATGACATTATCATAAAGGGGTAAAGAGGTGTCATCTCTTTATAAATTTCTTAACGAATGGCTTGGTTGAGTCATCATTCACCTCAGCCATCATCCAATGAAGAGAGGATTTCTCTAAGCTCTATCCCATTCATAATTAAAGCCATCATGAACATGATGAACATGACATTAAAAAAATTAAGAGAAAGGGGGATATGTGTCACCCCTCCTCAAATACATTGAATGGCCAATTAAACTTATATGGTGAAGGCTAATTAAGACCATTTGAGTTGCCTTATCTGCCATCCAAGTTAGCCAATAAAGGGGAGCCAAAATATGAGCTTAAATTAATTTAAGTGAAAACACATGGGGATAATGCATTGGAAGTTACCTCACTAAATATTTCTGGCCAGGAGACTTATCCACAGACTATATAAAGCCTCCATCTCCTTCTCCAAGTGAACCTAAGTTCCATAGCCACCACGAATGGCTATAAGTAGGACCAAACCTATGAGCTACATAGAGAAGGAAAAATTGGAAAACCTTAAACACTGCCCAATTCCCAAAACTCTCAACACCAAAGATACTCCCTACACCCTAAGCAATTGATTCCCCATGGAATCAAGGCATCAAACCCACTGAATCCCGTCAATTTGGCTAAACCGAAAGGACCTAAAATAGGACTTTTTGGGAGTGTGAAACCAAACACTTCAAAACCTCAAATTGAATGACCTAAATCCATCTAGGGACTGAGTGAGGAGGAGCCCAATCTAAATTGGCCTTCCCCATAGCCTTTAAACAATTGATTGGCCATCTCCTTCTAGGCTAAGCAACCTTGTGATCAAATTCATATAAGAACTCAATTTGACCTCAAATTGAGTTAGGTCAAAGTCTTCTCAAGTCTAAACAAAGCTTCCAAGCCAATCAAACTGAACTCAAATTGCCCTAATAGCATTCCGGTTTGACACTTTGTGAAACAAACTCATTCAAAACCTCATCATCACCATATAGATGCCTTTGTCATCTTTAGATGAAGCTTTAGAAACAAAAATCGCTTAAATCCATCAAGAATCGAGCAAGATTTTGCTCCTAGATCATCAACGATTTACGGGTTATCATGTAACGAAGGGGATGAACGGATGTCATCCGTTTCCGTGTATTGGAAACAGAAGCTCTGATTTAATATCGTCATCTCCACTGATTAGATGCCCGCATGGGATCAACCACGTCTTCAACCCGTTCGAGGGCACGCGACACCTTTAGGTTTATTTGGATTTTCTTAAATCAAGTTAAACCTTAAAACTTCAAAATTCAATATCTTGACATCCAAAAATCATAAAAATAAAACAAAAATACCTCTGAACTCAGCATGAAAAGGACAAAATTATGATTACAAAATTATAATTTTATCCTTTATATTTAATTTTTAAATAAATAAATACTCTCTAGAGTGTTTTAATTTTTAAAAATTATTTATAAGACAGAAAAATGTGAATTTTTAGGGATTTATCTCTTGGCTCTTACAAATCCTCCTTGATTTTTCCTAGGCTAGAAAAATACTTTAAAACATAATTTCCTATTTTTCAGGACATTTTGTAATTATTTCTTTCAAATAATTATAAAAATGAAAATTAATTAAAAATGGTTAGAAAATTTAAGGTGACAGACAATAACCTTACAATGACAATTCTCAGATCATTAAATATTTTAAAATGACATTTTTATATTAGGGTTTAAATTTGTTAATTTTAAATTAATATTTTAAACTCTAAAAATCCTCCCCTCACCATACTTAGCTCATTTCATTATGGACTAAGTCAATATTGAGTCTAACTCAAAATAGACTCAAATAAAACTTTAATTAGGTCTAAAAGACATCATTAGACATAATTAACACATTAAACCATAATTAAATTAGGTTTAATATAAAATCAAACTTTAATTAGGTCAAAAAAGCCATCATTAGACTTAATTAACCCATTAAACCTTAATTAAATTAGGTTTAATAAAAAATAAAACCTTAATTAGGTCTAACCCATTAGACCTAATTAACCATTAAGCCTTAACTGCATTAGGCTTTACCAACCTTAAACCTAATTAGACTTAACCACAATTAAGTCTAATTAATCAATTGAACCTTACCTAAATTACATTTAATTTACGTTAACCTAATTAGACTTATCTCATACTAAGTCTAATTAATCAGTTAAACCTTACCTAAATTAGGATTAATTAACTTTAACCTAATTAGACTAGACTTAACCACAAATTAAGTCTAATTAATCAATTAAACCTTACCTAAATTATGTTTAATTAACTTCAACCTAATAAGACTTAACCCATATTAAGTATAATTAATTAATTAAACCTTACCTAATTAGATTTAATTAACCTTAACCTACTTACAATTAACCACAAATAAGTCTAATTAATCAATTAAAGCTTACCTAAATTACAAAATTAGGTTTAATTGACCTTTGAACCCAATTAGACTTAAGCCATATTAAGTCTAATTAATAAATTAAACGTTACCTAAATTAGGTTTAACTAACCTTTGAACCCAATTAGACCTAACCCATATTAAGTTTAATTAATAAATTAAAACTTACTTAAGTTAGGTTTAATTAATTTTATATCCAATTTGACTTAACCCATATTGAGTCTAATTAATCAATTAAACCTTACCTAAATTAGCTTTAATTAACTTTAACCTAATTCGACTTAACCCATATTCATTTTTATTAATCAATTAAACCTTACCTAAATTAGGTTTAGTTAACTTTAACCTAATTAGACTTAACCCATACTAAGTCTAATTAATCAATTCAACCTTACCTAAATTAGGTTTAATTAACCTTCACCTAATTAGACTTAACCACAACTAAGTCTAATTAATCAATTAAACCTTACCTAAATTAGGTTTAATTAACTTTAAGGTAATTAGACTTAACCCATATTAAGTCTAATTAATCAATTAAACCATACCAAAATTAGGTTTAATTAACCTTTAAACCCAATTAGACTTAACTCATATTAAGTCTAATTAATTAATTAAACCTTACCAAAATTAGGTTTAATTAACTTAAAACCCAATTAGACTTAACACATATTATGTCTAATTAATCAATTAAACCTTACCAAAATTAGGAGTAACCCTAATTAGGTTTAATCAATCCCAAGAAAACCTAATTTGAGTTCAACCTAACTTGAACTCAAGTTAATTCAAACATTAAGTTCTACCCACATTGAACCTACTTTAACCAAAACTTAACTTGAGTTTAACCAAACTTGAACACAAGTTAACCCAAACATTAGGTTCAGCCTAACTTGAACCCAAATCAACTTCAAATTTAAGTTCAACTCATACTAGACTTAAGTTAAACCTATAACTTAGGTACAATCCAACCTGAACCTAAGTCAACCGAACCTATTGTGCAAAGGAAAAAAATGGTTAATTTCAAAATCAAAGTAACAATCTACATATTTTGTTTTAGGTTTTGCAATCTAGAAAGAGGATAACAAAAAAACTGCGGGATGTTATGAGGATTGAGGAAGCCTGAACTTCATGGATTTCAACCTTCTTTTCACCTAGGTATACGCATAAAGAGGACTTTTTATCCATGATGACAACTATAATGTAGGAGAAAGTTAAGGAAAATAAAAAACCACAACATTATTTAAATCACAAGGTCACGAGCCTCTCCCACCTAGAAAAACTATATGATTTCTCTATCGCTGCCCGGAACTCAACTTTCGCGGTTGCTGCCAATTCTCTCATTGATGTCATCATGTGTGTCTTTTGATTGAAAGGAGTCACCTCTCTGTTTATCTATTTTCATTACCATAATCTCCAGTTAACTTATTCTCTTGAATCATGTTAATGATTTCAAGATTTTAAGAAACTATGAGAAGGAAAGAAACGGGATAAAAACAAAGAACAAGAGAAAAGAAATGTCGAAAAGATTTTTCACTGTGGTAGTCATTATAAAAAAACAGTTTCTCATTTAAGGAAAACCACATGAAAAATAAATGACCAGAGATTTTAGGTATATCACCCTTTTTGACTTCTTAATTTTCCTATAGGAGCAAGCTCCTATAGTTGATTAAATTTTAGACAGTTAAAATTGACTATGAAAACTTGTAATTCTCCACAACATTCGTTCTTTTAAGAAATGTCAAGGCTAAGGAAAGAAACATCAAATGTTTTTTTCCTAGGGTGATAGATTTCTAAGAATTTGATTTTACCCTAAAGGTTTTGTTTTGTTCTATTTGTTGGTGTCATTTCATGTCACTTTTTTTATTTTTATCATGTTATGTCATAAGATGTTTTAGGTTCATTGTAGGTAGAACCTAAGGATTTGAAATTCCACTTCTGTTATATCATTTTGTAGTATTATGTCATGTCATGTCATTTTTTTTGTTTTATTTATGTCATGTTATGTCATTTAGTTTTTGTTTTGGTTTTCTTCTCTTGAAATTCCACTTCTGAATGTTGTCCTGCAAAATAAAGTAAGCACACCCTATAACATGCAAAGGAAATCTAAAGCAAAATTTTATTTTCATGTCTCTAATAAACCTGCAAAATAGAACATGAGAAGCATAAAATCAAGTCTTTGAATTTATCAATTTTAGTTGGTCATTTAATTGGTTGAATAATTTTTAAATGACCCGGTCATGATGTCTATGGCTCCGTCGTCCTGAGGCCAAAAAAATATTCAGATTTACTTAGTTCGAAAGGTTTTTAAACCAGGACCGAAAGATTCTTGTCAGCAGCCATAGATTGCATCATCCAAGAAATCCTCGTAAATCTGAACACAGATGCTCAAGTTTAAGTTTTAATGTCTTTTAAGATGTCGTTTATGTTGGTGAGTTAGATTTTTATGATGTCATTTGTTTTAGGTTGTATGTCGATTAGACCTGGGAGAGTTTAAATGAAACCTAAAATGCAGGTTTAATGTCGGTGATTCAGGTTCAATGTAGGTAGAACCTAGAGTTTTACGTCCAATGTAGATAGGACTTAAGATGTTTTAGGTTCAATGTAGGTAGAACCTAAAGATTGGAAATGGTTTAATTCTAATGTAATTAGAACTTAATATGTTTTAGGTTCAATGTAGGTAGAACCTAAGGATTTGAAATGGTTTAAGTTTAATGTGAGTAGAAAATTTAGGTTCAATGTATGTAGGACCTAAAGATTAGAAATGTTTTAAGTCCAATGTAATTAGGACTTAAAATGTTTTATGTTCAATGTAGGTAGAACCTAGGGGTTTAAAATTATTTAAGTCCAATATAGTTAGGAATCAAAATATTTTAGGTTCAATGAAGGTAGAACCTAATATTTTAAAATAGTTTAAGTCCAATTAGGACTTAATATGTTTTAGGTTTATTGCAGATAGAACCTAATGGATTAAAAGTGGTTTAAGTCCAATATGAGTAGGACTTAAGTTAATTTAGGTTCAATGTTGGTTAAACCTAAAGAAAAATGGTTTAAGTCCAATGTAGTTAGGACTTAAAATACTATAAGTTCAATGTAGGTAGAACCTAAGGACAATTTAGGTTCAATATTGAACCTAAGATTTGAAATAGTCTAAAGTCCAATATGGTTAGGACTTAGAGTTAAGTTGATTTAAGTTCAATGTAGGTTTAACTTAGAGTTTAAGTTAATTTAGCTTAACTTGAGTTTAACTTAAGAGTTTGAGTTGGATTAGGTTCAGGTTGGGTTGAACCTGAAGATTTGAATTGAGTTACGTTCAAGTTGGGTTGAACCTAAGGGATTGAGCTAGGTTAGATCCAAGTTGGGTTGAGCCTAAGTGTTTGTGTTGATTTATGTCCAAGTTGGGTTGAACTTAAGAGTTTGAATTGACCCGAGTCAAATGTAGTTAAGACCAAAAGAATGAGTTAGGTTTAAGTTGGGTTGAACCTAAATGTTTGTGTTGATTTATGTCCAAGTTGGGATGAACTTAAGAGTTTCAATTAACTTAAGTCTAATGTAGTTAAGACAGAAGGGTCAAGTTAGGTTGAAGTTAGGTTGAACCTAAGAGTTTGAATTGACATAAGTCTGACGTTGTTAGGACTTAAGGGTAGAGTTAGGTTCATGTTGGGTTGAACCTAGGAGTTTGAATTGACTTAAGTCTGATGTAGTTAAGACTTAAGGGTTGAGTTAGGTTCAAGTTGGGTTGAACCTAAGAATTTGAATTGACTTAGGTTCAAGTTGGACTAAACCTAAAGGTTCGTGTTAACTTAAGTTTAAGTTGGGTTGAACTTAAGGGTTTGATTTGACTTAAGTCTAATGTAGTTAAGACTTAAGGGTTGAGTTAGGTTCAAGTTGGGTTGAACCTAATAATTTGAATTGACTTAGGTTCAAGTTGGATTGAACCTAAAAATTTGTGTTAACTTAAGTTCAAGTTGGGTTGAATATAAGGGTTTGAGTTGAGTTAGGTTCAATTTGAGTTGAACCTAAGTTAAAAATTTTATTTAGGTTCAGTATATGTTGAACCTAAGGTTTGGTTAAGTTGGGTTCAAGTTGGGTTGAACCTAAGTTTGAAGTTGAGTTAGGTTTAATTTGGGTTGAACCTAAAGACGTTGACTTAGGTTCAATTTTGGTTGAACCTAAGTTAAAGGTTTGATTTAGGTTCAGTATATGTTAAACCTAAGGTTTGGTTAACTTGGGTTCAAGTTGGGTTGAACCTAAGTTTTAAGTTGAGTTAGGTTCAATTTGGGTTGAACCTAAATTTGACGTTGACTTAGGTTCAATTTAGGTTGAACCTATGTTAAAGGTTTGATTTAGGTTCAGTATATGTCGAACCTAAAGTTTGGTTAACTTGGGTTCAATTTTGGTCGAACCTAAGTTTTAGGTTTAATTTAGGTTCAATGTGGGTTGAACCTAAGGTTGGATTAGACCTAATTGGAGTGAGGTGTAATTATGGTTTAGAGGCTACTTAAGCCTATTGTAATTAAGGCTTAAGGATTAATTAATTCTAATTAGGGTAAGACTTAATTAGGGATTAAAGGTTGTTAAACCTAATGTAAGTAAGGCTTATGGGATAATTAAGTCTAATTGGTTAGAATTAATTAGGGCTTAATAGTTATCTTAAACCTAATGTAATTAATGTTTAAGTTGATTAATTTGGTCAAATTAGGGGTTAGAGCTAATTATGGTTTAGGGTTAATTAAACCTAATGTAAGTAAGGTTTAATTAGGTTAATTATGTCTAATTAGGGTTTAGACTTAATTATGGTTTATGGTTAATTAAACCTAATGTAAGTAAGGTTTAATTAAGTTAATTAGGTCTAATTAAGGGTCAGACCTAATTATGTTTTCTGGTTAATTAAACCTAATGTAAGTAAGGTTTAGTTAGATGAATTAGGTCTAATTAGGGTTATACTTAATAGGGTTTAAAGGTTATCTTTAACCCAATGTAATTAAAGTTTAAGTTGATTAATTAAGTCTAATTAGAGGTTAGACCTAATTATGGTTTAGATTTAATTAAACCTAATGTAAATAAGGTTTAATTAGGCTAATTAGGTCTAATTAGGGGTTAGACCTAATTATGGTTTATGGTTAATTAAACCTAATGTAAGTAAGGTTTAATTAAGTTAAAAAGGTTTAATTAAGGTTAAGACCTAATTATGGTCTATGTTTAATTAAACTTAATGTAAGTAAGGTTTAATTAGAGTAAGTTGACTTAATTTGGGGTATGTCTAATTATGGTTTAAGTTGATTAAGCCTAATGTAAGTAAGTCTTAATGAGGTTAATTAGATCTAATTAGGGTTAGACGAGGTTTATGGTGTTAAACCTAATGTAACTAAGATCTAACGGAGTTTAATTAGGCCTAAATGTGGTTTAGACCTTATTAGGGTTTATGATGTTAAACCTAATGTAATTAAGGTTTAATTAGGTCTAAATTGTGGTTTAGACTTAATTAGGGCTTTGTTGAGTTAAACCTAATGTAGTAAGGTTTAAATATGGTTAATTAGGTCTAATTGTAGTTTAAACCTAATTACAGTTTATGTAGTTAAACCTAATGTAGTTAAGGTTTAACTAGGTTTAATTAGGTCTAAATATGGTTTAGATCCAATTAGGGTTTATGATGTTAAACCTAATGTAGTTAAGGTATAACGGAGTTTTAATTAGGCCTAAATGTGTTTTAGACCAGTTTAGAGTTTAAGATGTTTGGGTTCAGCTAGATGGAACCTAAGTGTCTTTGTTTCGTTTTTCCTGAATTCAGATTAAGTCTAGGTTGACTGGACTTGAATGTTCTGTCATTTTAAGTCCATGGGGTTAAACTCAATGATCTTTGAGAAGATGGTTAGACCTTATGTCACTCACGTCTAAAGAACCCTATATCTCATGAAAAGGCTAGTGTCTAAGCCTAAAGAAATCTACGGCCATAAAATATAGGGTTAAATATTTAAATTTCAATTTTGACCCTAGAGAAAAAATGTCATTTTTAAATTTGTAAATGGTTAAAAATTTGTCATTTTAGAGTTAAAAAATGTCACTCTAAGTTTTCTAACCTTTTTTGTTTTAATTTCCAATTTCTTTAATTTTTATAATTATTTTAAAGATAATTATAAAAATATGATAGAAATTGAGAAATTGAGTCATAGGGAGTATTTCTGGCCTTGGGAAAATTATGGAAGATTCATGAGGACTTAAAGATAATTCCCTAAAAGTGTCAGAATTTTTGAAATTATAATTAATAATTAAATTAATCCAGAGAGTAATTAGATAATTAAAAATTAAATATAATTAATTAAATGGTGATTTTATGTCCAAAATATTCTACTCACTATCCTAAGTTTAGAGGTATTTTTGTTTTATTTTTGTGATTTTTGTGTGAAAAGTTATGAATTTTTAAAATTTCCTACTTAAGGGAAATTCCACGTGGTTGCTGACTCATATATCATATTTTACAAACTCTGACGTGGCGTTATTTCATTTGCTAGGATTATACATGTGGATGCCACATGGCCCACATTTTGAATGGTTTTGTATGAATGGAATCATTGTCTGCATTCATGATTGTCGTCCTTTTCCAATACACGGAAATGGACGACATCGGTTTATCATCCTGAAGAGGGATAAACTGAGCGCCGTTCTTTGATTTGGTACAAGATCTCTCTAGATCTTGGGTCAAATTCAAATATTTTTGTTTTCAGAGGATCTATTATCCAAAGGAAGACATCCATATGGTTAACATAGTATAGATTGTTACTTCACTTCATAATGTGTGGAATCTGAGCTGAAATTAAGTTTTTAGCCCATTCATTAGCTATAGTTTATGAACCTTCAATCTGATTGCTTCTAAAGCTTCGCCTGGTAGACAACAAGCTTGTCCTTGCTCCAATTTAAGTTGAAATTGGCTCTGTGTAGGAGTCCAATGAAATGGTGAACTCGGTTTCATTGAACACTATGGTAGAGACTATGGGAAGGTCCAATTTCATTTGGAAACTTCTTCTCTGAGATCAATGATGGATTTTGAGCAATCAATTTAATGATTTTGGAGGGTTTTGTGTCAAACCTAGAAATCTATCTTGATTTTCAGATTAGAAATTGGGCTTCTACAATTGAGTATAGGGGCTCAATCCAAGGGGGTTTTGTTGCTTGAGGCAGAGGCAACAAATTTGGTCTTATAGGTTTCAGCAATAGGGCAGTGTATGGATCTCTCCTCCTTAAGGAAGCTCACAACAAGCTCCTTTATAGCCATTAATGGTGCCTGAATGGTTTAATGTTATGCATGGAAGATAGATTCTATCCTTAAAATGATATGAGGATAAGTTCTAAAGGTAATCATCTTATGGATAAAGTAATCTATCAATTATCCTTTGAAATCTTCATTTTGGTTTAAAATTTGAGCTTCCATTTTGGCCATCGTCCATTGACAAGCTCGTGTGATGTGAGTGGCAAATTAACCAGCCTGATAGAGCCTTCACCAAGTGAAATTTGTGGGTTTAATGACGTTGAAGAAGGTATGACACATAACCTTCCTCATCATCCCTGATTATGTTAAGCTCATGATTACCTTAATCATGGGAAAATGAGGTTGATACATGTCTCTTTGTCATTGGAGGTTGATGGAGGAGTAAGATGATCTTACTACCCTTTCATTCCATCATTCATGAAGAAATGACACAGAAGTTCCTTCCTTTATGATTACTCCATAGTAGTTTTTGTCTTTTATCAAAGATGGTGTGTCAGGGCTTATAATAAGTCTTATGGGTCATGAATGACCTATTAGATGACCATTCATGTGTTCAATTTAATTTTAAAAATTATTTATGGATTTTAGATGTCATATGTGATGTCATTTAATTTAGGGTTAAATGCTCATAAATCCATTTTTAATTTATTATTTCATTAATTAAAAAGTACAAAATTATAACATTAACCCATAAATTGGTCAGAATGATTTTGGGTGTTCATGAATTGACCAACTTCATCAATTTGGTTCAAAATTGAATATTTTTTACCAAAGTTCACCAAAGTTGACCAAGGTTGACCAAGGATGACCAATTCTAGTCTAGGGTTGACCAATGTGACTTACCTAACCTTCTCATGGTTGGGTTCGTCATGGGGTCCATGGGTTGATGATATGACTCGGGTTTGACAAAGGTTGGCCCACATTGACCAAGGTTGACTAAAATGGTCAAATTGATCATATGGTGTTGTCTTGACCATATGGTGGTCATTTGGGTATATGTATGATTCTATGATCAATGTGGTGACCATGCGGTTCAATTTTGTCATTTTGACCAATAGTTGGTCAATAGTCTCTATAGTTGACGAAATGGCCAAGCTCGACCATTTTAGTGTTTTGAAATGGTCAAATGATCTAATTTGACCAATCTAGGGTTTAAACTGATTAATTGGTCCAATTTGACCAAAATTGACCAATTTGACCAAATTGATCATTTAGGTTAAAGTTGATCGATTGGATCAACTATTGTCAATGTTGACTTTATGGTCAATGTGATGACGATTAGGTTAAGATTTAACCAGATTAGGGTTTGTCACTACTGGTCTGATAATTTCAAAAAGTTGTCATTGTTGATGTCCAAAAAAGGGTATTTTGAGAATTAATTCAATTTTTAGGACTATAGTGACCCTATATATGTCCAAAGAGGTCAACGTTGGTAGACCTTTTGCCTTAATGATCATAATCATTTTCAAGTCCTTTGAAAATGTTTGAGGATCTTGAGTCATAGTATTACTCAAGCTACGTTTGGTTATGGTAATAGCTTCACAAAAAGTGAGGTCAACAAATGGACCCCCAATATGAGTGGGACACTAGTAAAGTATGTCGCACATATTGGCTTTGACCGAAACGGTCTAGATGTCCCAATAACATTGTCAGTTTATTGGTTTTGAGAAGGAATGCTAGGAGGCTTATCTCCTATATCAAGGTTAGAGGAAGTATTAGAGTAGATGCCTTATTCCATTTAAGGAGGTCTTACACCATTCTCTCATTGATGTCAAATGTCAATATCTATCAGTTGTAAGAAGGAATGTTGTGTGGCTTACATCCTTTCTCAGAGAATGATCAAAAGGAATACCATATTTTTTTGTCTAGAAGGTCTTATATCTGACAGTTAGAGAGAGAATGGATGTCATACCATCTCTCAAAAATATCAGATGTCGATATATCAATTTTGAGAAGGAATGTTATACGACTTATATCCTTTCTCCAAGAAAGAGCTAAAGGAATGCCCTGCTTTCATGTCAGGAAGGTCTTATATCTGATAGCCGGAGAGAGAATGGATTCCATACCATATCTCAAAAATATTAGATGTCGATATGTCAATTTTGAGAAGGATTATTATACGACTTATTCCATTTCTTAAAGAAAGTGCTAAAGGAATGTCCTACTTTCGTGTCAGAAAGGTCTTATATCCGATAGCTGGAGAGAGAATGGATGTCATACCATCTCTCAAAAATATCAGATGTTGATATGTTGATTTTGAGAAGGAATGCTATATGACTTATATCCTTTCTTAAGGAAATAACTATAGGAATGTTCTACTTTCGTGTAAGAAAGGTCTTATATCTGATAGCTGGAGAGAGAGCGGATGTCGTACCATCTCTTGGAAATATCAAATGTCGGTATGTCGATTTTAAGAAGGAATGTTATACGACATATATCCTTTCTTAAAGAGAGAGCTAAAGGAGTAACATGTTTCCTATAGCTAAGCGGAGAATGAGTACCATACCATCTCTCATAAATGTCAGATGTCGGTATGTAGATATGCCAATTTTGAGAAGGAACGCTACACGACTTATATCCTTTCTCAGAGAAAGAGCTAAAATAATGTCATGTTTCTTATATCTAAGGAGAGAATGGATACCACACCATCTTTCAGGAATGTCAAATGTCAATATGTCAATTTTAAGAAGGAACGCTACATGACTTATATCCTTTCTCAAAGGAATGTCATGTCTCTTATAGCTAAGGAGAGAGTGGATACCACACCATCTCTCAGGAATGTCAAATGTTGATATGCAAATATTGAGAAATAACACTACATGACTTATATCCTTTCTCAAGGAAAGAGCTAAAGGAATGTCAGGTTTCCTACAGCTAAGGAGAGAATGGTTACCTCATCATCTCTCCAGAATCTCAAATGTCGATATGTCAATTTTGAGAAGGAATGCTACATGACTTATATCCTTTATCAAAGAAAGAGCTTAAGGAATGTCATGTATCATATAACTAAGGAGAGAATGGATACCACACCATCTATAGGAAATTTTAGATGTTCATATGTCAATTTTGAGAAGGAACGCTACACGACTTATATCCTTTCTCAATGAAAGAGCTAAACGATTGTCATGTTTCATATAGCTAAGGAGAGAATGGAATCATACCATCTCTCGGAAATGTCAAATGTCGATATGTCGATTTTGAGAATGAATATTATATGACTTGTATCCTTTCTTAAAGAAAGAGCTAAAGGAATGTCATGCTTTCGTGTCAGAAATGCCTTATATCTGATAGCTAGAGAGAATGGATGTCATACCATCTCTCAGAAATATCAGATGTCGATAAGTTGATTTTGAGAAGGATTGTTATACAACATATATCCTTTGCTTAGAGAAAGGGATAAAGGAATGTCACATTTCCTATAGCTAAGGAGAGAACGGATACCATACCATCTCTCAGAAATGTCAAATGTCGATATGTCAATTTTGAGAAGGAATGTTATGCGAATTTTATCCATTCTCAAAGAAAGAGCTAAAGGAATGCCCTTCTTTCGTGTCAGGAAGGTCTTATATCCGATAATTGGAGAGAGAATGGATGACATACCATCTCTCAGAAATGTTATTTGTCGATATATCAATTTTGTGAAGGAATTTTATTCGACTTATATCCTTTCTCAAAGAAAGAGCTAAAGGATTGCCCTGCTTTCATGTTAGGAAAGGTCTTACATCTGATAGCTTGGGATGGATAGAGAAAGTATATAGGAACATTCTGTCTGGAATTTTATGCAGGGGATTTGATTTAGAAATTTGAGATGTAATGTTGATGTCATTTATCAGGAAAATTATTTGTCATTTATGTTGCTTTCAATTGTTGATATATCTTTTGGCATTTTGGACCAGCACAAGCATTGTAAATGGCTGAGGAATAGGAATGGCATGTCTTATGAAAAAGAAATAATTCCTTGTCGAGAATGCCTTATATCTAATAAAAATGATTGTCATATTCCATCATTTTCATGGATGTAAAATGTAAGTTTTGGAAAAGGAATTTTATATCATGTTTAAAGAAGGAAGCTGAAGGATTGCCATGATTCCAAATAAGGAAAGTCTTACATCCAATTTCTAAAAGAAAGTAAATGCCATAATCCATCGAAGGAGGTCTGTTGGCCTCACTTTTGCTTGAGGTTTAGTTTTCCCTCTTTAGTAACCTAGGGTCTATCCATATGAATTTCCTATTGATTATTACTAATTGACTATTCTTAAAAAACTAGAAAAGGAACCCTCACCATTAGAAACTCTAAACTCTTCTTTGCTCAACTTGAAGTCCAACATATTGGTCCTAACCTCTAGCACTTAGTAGGTGGGGTGAGTATCGGGGATCTCAAGGAGAGACCCCATAGGACTGCTTGACCTTAGAGCTGACTCTGGATGTTGGTTTGGAGCAAGTTCACTCACTTACACTCATAATCACATACGTCCACTTACAACCCTAAAGTCCAAAATTGTTGACTTTGATCCTTTGATCTTTTGGGAGACTCATGTAGTGGTCCCCTAGACCCACTATTTCTAAGCTAGGGTTTAGCTAAGATCAGTGCATAGAGGATCCAAATAGGGATTTTATTGGTCCATAGCTCATATAAGGAGGTTGGCAATCCAATTATACCAAAATATCCAACTTAGGCTTTTGCCCCCAAATCCACCCAAATTACCTAAATGCCCTTGAAACCTTAAATTTGGCCAAAATTCTCAAAATCACCTAAAATACCAAAATTTATCCAAAAATCAATTCAAACCATTTCAAGAAATCCAAATTGCCAAAAACTAAAAAAGATTATCGAAAGTACCAAAATACCGTCAAATTTGACAAAATTACAAAGATGCCCTTGGCACCCTAAACTTTTCCAAAACATCCAAAATAACTTCAAATGTCTCCAAAACCAATTTGGACCCTTCAATTGAACCTAATTTGGCCAATTTGACCAAATTTCCTTTAAAGGGCCAATTTACCCAATTTCATCCCAAATGTCCATCAATTTGGCACCAATTCCCTTCAATTTCAATCCTTAACTCAAATTCATCTTTCATATGATCAATCTAAACTAAATCCAAGCCTAATTGAACCATGGTTTAAGATCAATTCTGATCCAAATCAAAACCCCCAATTTTGGTCCTGTGATCTAATCTCACCTAATTGAACCCCAAACCGTACTCAATTTGCCTCAGTTTGAAACCTAAATTCTTCTTAACAATCCTACACATCAAATTGGACCCTCAATTGGCTTTGTTCAAGCCTCAATTTCACCCAATTTCAACCCACATTCAAAATTCTAAATATGACCATGTCCCTAAATTCCACCAAATTAAAAGTCCTAACCCCAAAATTGGCACCCAATTGATGTTTAAAACTCTTCATGACATTCCTATAAACCATTTTGAATCATAAATTTGGAGCTAACCCAACCCTAGCCTAACCTAGACTCAAGTCTAACCCAACTCCCAAAAATTTACCGAAGTCCCATAATCCTTCAAATTGAGCTTCCAATTCAATTCAAAATTACTTCAATCCTTCACAAAAAACCTTCATGACAACCATATACATAATGTTGATCAATCAATTGAGCTCAATGTCATTGCTAGCCTAACCCAAACACAACTTCTAGACATTTTGACCCAAATTGAACCCATGCACCAAAATTCACTTAGCCATGCATAAGCCACCAAATTAATGACACCACAGCCACCAAGTACACCCTATGGACCAGGCTAAACCCACCTAATCCAGCCAAGATGAGCTATGGACCAATGGTCACTTGATTTAAGGGATTTTTCCCCATATTTGGCATAAACTCAAATATCTTCCCCATCATCACTTTCTCTTAAGAGTTAACCATCATTAAGCACCCTCTGGTCTCCCTGAGCCGAGAAGTGACCATACCCTGGCCAGCAATCTCCTCAGCGACTGGAAACAGCTAGCCCAAGGGAGCCCCAAGTGGCTAAAACCCAAAAGAAAACATCCCTGACTTGGCTCACACCCATTGGCCGTTAGAGCCTTTCTTCCCTCCACCTCAGCAAGCTTTAGCACCCAACTTCCAGCCCTAAGCTCTACCAGATAGCCATGACTTTAAATGGAGCTTTCCATGGCTAAGGAAGAGAGTGCTTGGAACCTTAAGGAAGCTCTGATAAAATCTCACCATAGCTTCTGCAAACCATCCCAAGTGCAATCCCCTTGCTCTCAACCACTGATAGCCACCCCTTAGAGACAATTTCTCCACTGAAATTTGCCCTAAAACCAGGACAAATCTCTCCACTCCAGCATATTGCACCAAACTTCAATTAATTTTGCACATACCATTCCCACAGTGAAAGAGGTTGATTCCCCAAAAAAGCCCCCTTTGAAATAGCCTATAACATAGCTCTAGACCAACACTTGAAATCAAGCTTGATCAAAATCATGCCTAGACAATTTGCCAAGACTTGAGACTTCATATGGAGGTTTGTTGGCTCCAATCAAAGCTACCACAACCATCTGATTCAGACCTCCCCTCTCAAACAAAGGTATTGTTGAGCCTTTTTTTATTCTCCATACGTATTTATTATATTCATACCGTAAAAAGCATACAGATGTGTTCGTCTTGAGTAGATGAAGGTTTAGAAACAAACCCTATGCAATTTGGTTGAGTCTAGGTGAAAATCTTATGGTTTTAGTGTGAACGTCTTACGGGATATGTCACTTGGGGATAATGAACGGATGTTGTCGGATCAAGCATTTATTCATTGGACGGTCCTGATGAAGCTGAATGAGAATATGGTCCGTAAAGCATGGTCTGCGGGGCACATATGTGGTCGGCGACATCAAATAGCGGAGTGTCGCATGTTCTTTTGGAGCCACCTAGGATCCACTCAGTGCCGCGCTGAATAAGTGGAAAAATAGGGAATTTTTATTTATTTTAAATGCCTAAACTTCAAAAATTCATATCTTTCTCTAAAAAAATCATAAAAAATAAAATAAACATTCCCTCCTTCTAAGTGAATAGACCAGAATAATATGGACTAAAAATAAAAATTATTTTACTATGCCCTAATTTTTAATGAATTAAATAGCCGCTGGAGTATTTTAATTCATTATGATAAAAAATTGTTCACCATGGCTTAAAACTTTTAAGGCTTGTTCTTCATCACAGAGAGGATGTTCTCTGATTTTTCCAGAGTCAGAGGGCATCTTTATACTTCTATCCTTAATTTTCAAACTTAGATGACCATTTTGGCTATTTTAACTATATAAATCAAAATATCATTTAGAAAATTATGAGAATAATTTTAGTAGGTTTCCTATGGTTAGAGAAGTCTAAGAAAAATATCATGATGCTTTGAATTATCTTGAAAGTCTCTATATTTAATTAAATTTAATATATTGTGTTAATTTTTTGTAAATTTAATACTTATTAAAAATTAACAAACTCAATCCCACATTATTCATAAAAATCATGTTTATTCACTGTGAAAATTTGAAAATTATTTGATTAAGTTCAAGTATTAAATGGATTTTTTAAGGAACCTTATATTTTTGTACAAAAATAGTTATAATAGATTAAATACACTTAGGAAAATTATAAAAAGTGATTTTTTGAGTTCGTTGTGATCAGACGCGCTTAGGAAAAATAAAAATTATTTTTTAGAAAATACTTAATTTTTTAGCCTTATTTTGAATTTTAAAATAATTAAAATAACTAAAAATCTCAAAAATATCAAAAAATTTCAAAATGTGTCTAATTGCCCTCTGATCACTTGGGACTCATTAAAATATTTTTTTTTGATTTTCTTAAGTTAAAAATAAATTTTTAAAGGCTTGAATGTGGATTTTTCTTATTTTCCCATTAAATAATTATAATAATTTAATTCAAAAAATCATGAAATTTTGTTTAAGTATTTCTCTGACTTAGGGAAACCACTAATGATTTTGTAATAAATAAAAAGAATTTCACTTTGGAAAGTTAAATAAATCAATTTTTAAAAGAATCCTATTTTTCGAGCTTAAATAAATATTTAAATAAAATTAAATTTTGAGAGGTCCACATATTCTCCTCTAAATATTGTAATTATCTCATGGATATGACACTCTAAACCCTCAAAGTCATTTGAGTTGTGTTTAGTGAGTTATGAGGTGAAGTGCCCCTGGAGTGAAATAGTCATTTCTGACTTTGGTGCCTTAATCAAAATTTAGGAATAACCAAGGAAAAAATGGGTAATTTTGATCTTAATAAACATGTTTTAATGATTGAAATACAATGGGACTAAAAGATAGAAACTCACTCGCCACCCATTCACAACATCAACAAAATCATAATTCTCTTAACTATTATGACTTGGAAGCCAATTAAGATCAGATTATTCTTAAGTGATGGGCTTAAGTCAGAAAGTTGATAGTTTACTTTTCTTAAGCCCAAAGTTGAGGATGATGTGATCATTCAACAAGGATACATATCACTTAAAATCAAAATCTTGCTAATCACCATTTCACCTATCATGATTGTTAAAGGCCTAGTAGTGACATAGGCTCAATGTCTAAACTCAATTGATTGGATTTAGAAGATAACATGATTGGTGATTAACATATTTAAACACTACAAGCCTAACCTTAATTTTGGTCACCATAAGCTTAAATAACCTAAACTTTCCTTTGGGGCATCCACTCACATAACTCTTAAATGAAACATCGATTGATTAACTGAGTATCCTATCATCAGGATAATTAAATTGTCAAGTCTTATTATGCAACGGGATTGCACACTTCGACCTTGGATGATTAATGGAACAATATGATAAATCTAAAATGAACTCGAAATATTTTAAGATATCTTCTAAATGGTTTAGGGCCATGCCTTGAGCATTTTGAAATTTATTGGGCATTTGAAGGCCAAACTGGACATGTCATATTTTGTTCTAAAATCATCCACTAGGATCTTCTTATATTCATTAAATTCATAACTTGGGATTTGGTAGCTAAAATCTTCAACTACTCCTACAATTTAAATTCCCTGCAAAATTATGTACATGTTTTACAAGTACTAACCATTTAAGTGGTGGGACGAGAAGTATCGACAAGTACGCTTTTAAATTAATGCATTTACCTTTCTGTACTTCTTGTCATAAGCTTGCATGTTAACCAACGATGTCACCTAGCCTGAAAACTAAAATTGCTAGGATAGCTGTAAAACCAAAACCAAAAATTAAAATCAACCAAGATACAATTCACCGCGACACCATTCACCCACCACAACATTCAAAATATAAGACAGCTCAAAATTTAATCATAAACATCACAACACAAAAATTCTAACTAAATTAAGATGTCTTTATCGGATGATTGGGAATCCCTTGGAAGAGGTAACCTACAGTTGCTAACGAGACTTCCCACAGTCTAAATAAATGTACGGAATTCGTTAAATTGAGTTTAGAAAATTCATTTGGACCAAGTGAATCAGATAGAAAATAGTTATGCTGGGAACCGTAGGATCCTAATTGGTGTCGCTCTAATCAACTTTAATTTGCCCCATAATATTTAAAGAACTATAACCATAAGGACATCTGATTTGACATCATAACCGACACATTAGAAAACTTAAACTCTTCACGATAAGGAGCTTGGAGCTAACATTGTAGGCAGCACGACCATCTTCAACGGCAAGAGGATCTACAATAGCATATCATTCCATAAAGTTAAACAACAAGCCATAAGATCTCAAGGTGGTTTACTTATGCAACAAAACTCTTCAACTTATCTTTGGGCATTTATATAACCCTGCTACACAATATAAGCCCTAACTAGTCTTAGCCCTAACTAGTCTTAGGATTCCAGTCTTAGGATTCCAAGGTTGTCATTCGTCGCGACCTAAATCCTCACATCTTTCAGTCTATTTGTGTAGTTATTTGTATGATCGATTCAAACGAATGTAAGTCCTAATTAATAAAATTGGCAGGATGAAACATTAAAATATTTCTCCTCAAAACTGAAACTAAATAATAGGATAAACTGGGAAGTCCTGAGGTTCTTCTCCGGATCTATGACATCCCATAGCTTCCTCCTTTGGATTCTACAATAAATGTTCCAAATTTGAACCATCCCTCTTTCACACCTCCTTGTCTGATCTCGTTGAAAAGTCTTATCCTTTTGACCTCTTTGAAGATACTATTTTTTAATTTTTATCGAGAGTTTATTTAGGCTTGCCCTTATAGGAAGTTTTATGAACCCAGCTTAATATAAACCCTATTTAATTTTTCATATTAAATAAAGGAATTTTTTGGTAAATAAAATGGTTTTCGCACACCAAATGAATGCCATATATTTCTTGGTTTATTTAATCGAGCCTTACCCCAAGTCTTGTGTTCATCTTTTGAGATATATGTAAGGTATGAGGTATAGTGCTCTTTCATTTAAACTGTGAAAGATAATGGATCAATTTGATTTCATATTTTTTACCTATTTAATTTTTCATATTAAATAAAGGAATTTTTTGGTAAATAAAATGGTTTTCGCACACCAAATGAATGCCATATATTTCTTGGTTTATTTAATCGAGCCTTACCCCAAGTCTTGTGTTCATCTTTTGAGATATATGTAAGGTATGAGGTATAGTGCTCTTTCATTTAAACTGTGAAAGATAATGGATCAATTTGATTTCATATTTTTTAAAACTTATATATTTATATGTAAATTAAATGTCTTTCCAAAGTGGGCGACGGGATTTCAATTTCGGCGACCACAGCTTCCAACGGGCAACTCCTCAACCAAAAAAAGTGCCAACAGCTTCTGGCGACTCCTCTTGGGAATAACTTCTCTCTCCTATTAATCAGGAAAAAATATCTTCATACATAGGTAATTTGTCCATGTCCATCTTGGACCAATTTACCCTTCTTTCGTTGGCAAGCTTCACTCATTTCTTTCTTAGGAAAGTCCAGTAAACTCTTTTGGACTTCAGGACCGTTTGTTCAATCACCCTTGAATAGAGAGGTTCAGGAGATCATTAAGGACTTTTTAATCCTTGTGTGGGGTCGGACCCCCAATAGGTGTGTCGGTGGAGTAGTTCTACCTGGGCATTGTGCGTTGTAAAGTTGGTCCTGAACTGTAATTTTCCACTTTCGAGTTTGATTTGCTATTTTGCAAATTAAATCGGACTGTGTCCTGCTATGTGCGCTCTTTAATCTTCCTTATATTAATTAAATACTTCTACTTCCAAACTATTTTTACTAGGTTTTAAAATTTCCACAAGTTAAATAAAGACTTACCTAGTTTACAGATCGACCTCTATTAAATTTTAGTGCTCGTACTAAGATTACACGGCTTTGGCCAAATAGCTGACCCCAGAGCTTTCTTTTTTTTGAAGCTGCAGCAATGAAGCTCCCAACGCTCACCTTTTCCTGCAACCTGACGATGAGCCATGATGCCCACAATTTTGCTCCCACCATCAAGTTCAAAGTTAGATTTGAAGATCTCGAGGTTGTTCTCAGGAAAGCCCCATTCATCATAATAAAGGTCACTGCTCCAGAGGTTCAAGAACCATTTGTGGAGTTTAATCTGAACTGCCCTAAGGATTTTCCTTCTTACAAGAAGGTCAAGACTACTGCCACCACGGTACCTACCAAGCCTGTTGTTCCAATTTCTAAGGGAACAGAAGATATGATCGTTGAAGACCCGACTGAAGGATTGGTTGTCCCGCCATCAGCATTTGAAATCAGATCGAGTTTGAAGTCAACACAGTTAACCCAAACCCAAAGGAGAAACCACAACCATTAGGTTCGGAGGGCTACTGAGGCCCAAATTTCTAAGGAAGTACCTGTTGATGAGGTTCCTCAATAGGGGGGTCAAGATTATCGGAGACCTATCCACATCTGCATGGGAGTAAGTTCCATCCCTTAATGGATACTAATGGGTATGAAAGTATCCAAAAAATTGTTGCTACTTTATCATCACTCCACAAACATGGTGGGGAGAGAAAGAAGCTACTCCTATCACCCGAATCCGTTTAGTTTTTCAGAAACTAGTTGCCAAAGAAGGTTGTTCAGTTGGAGAGATACTCAAACGAGTGGGGTGTGCATTATCCCCTCACATGAAGAAAGAAATTCTAAAAGAAGTCAAATCTACCAGACAATCTCAAAAATCAACTAAAGCTTTGTCTGCTTGCATTCCTGTCTAGTTCCACTTGAGAAGCAGAATTGATACCACCATTGGTACTACTTATTCTACTGCCACTAGATTCATGGGTTGTTAACCAGTTAAGTCGCGTCTGGGTCTGAGAATTCTACCAATTACTAGTCACAAGGATGTTCTTAAAGTTTTGAAGGGAAGGATGAAGAGGTTTCCTAGTATCGTATCTGGTCTGCGCCATGGGGAGTATACTTCTCTTCGACATGCTGATGTTTCTCCTAAGACACCATATCTCAAGACATCACCGTCAAAGAAAAAGGCATGGGTACCAAAGGTCACTGTATCGATACGATCCAGTAAGCCCACATAGTAGGATCATAGAATGAGGCGAGGGTCCAAAGTATCTAACATTATCGCAGTAATTGCTAGTGAGATGGATGAGCAAGTAGAGGATGTTCAACAGATTCATCCAGATCTCAAGGTACTACAAGAATCACTAATTGAAGAAAAGGTAAAAAAGCTCAGCGTTGAGATTTCTGAGTTGGCCCGAGAACATGGAGTTTCCATTGATGATGATGAAGATTTTGACTTCAATTATTACCTAGAGGAAGATTTCATGGATATCCATGTCATCGAGACCAGAGCCGTTGCATCTACGCGCGACGCTCAACCTCTCATCGAAGAGAACCACGTAGAGTAGCTACGTAGGGCTATTTTCATATCCACTCAGTGTACACCTTACATGCTCGTATAAGGGTCTGAGGTCGTACTACCGTTAGAAGTCCAAACACCGTCACTCTGAGTCACTGTCACTAATCAACTTACAATAGAAGAAAGTACAAAACTCAAACTTAAAGAATTGGAAAGTCTCGAAGGAAAATGACTAGAACCACAACAGTACCCGGAGCTTTACCAAGCAAGGATGGTTCAAACTCATGACAAATTGGTCCACCCAAGGACATTCATAGTTGGTGATCTCGTAGTTGCTCTCAAAAGGTATATTCTTGCACGCCTCAAGATAAGTGGAAAATTTGAGCAAACTTCGGAAGGGCCATTTGTTGTAGAAAAAGTCTACTCAGGAGGAGCCTACCAAATGGTGGATTTTTGAGGTAAAAGACTCATGTTGGAATTCAACGGAAGATACTTGAAGATATACTCTGCTACTTGACATTGCCCAAACTAAAATTTTGAAATTTTGATCATTGTGGGGTTATTTAATTTGCCAAACATCTGTGACCGGGTCCAAAATCTTGTAATAAAAGTAACCTCAATAAAATGAAAAGTTTTGAAATTACATACTACAATTCTCTTCTTTCTACTTTTAAGTTATAGATTTTATTATATTAAACAAAATATATACATAAATAAATGATCTTCTCACTAACATATACTAAACTTTTCCCAAATAAACACTTTGTTTTATTCCTGTTGCTACTAAATTTTAGCACAGTGATGTTTTTTCTATTTTCTACAAAGAAAATGTTAGGACGGAGGCTGATTTTTGCTTTCAAAGATGGTTGGAGTCTTGCACTTAATGAGAAAAGGGCACCGCAGGGTGGAATCATAGACTTTTACATGGATTTCAATCAAGTTGATGTAGACTATGAGGGTTCCCTGATGGACTTGGTTAGTCGTCGAGAAAAAGAAGGGCTACCATCACTATTGAAGGTCAACACTACGGAAGATTCCTCACTAAAAGGGAATAAAGTGATATTGCAGCAAGATCCAATGGAGGGGACTAGTCGTCTGCTATCTATGATAACTGCACCAACTGGAGGCCTAGTCATTATTGATGACGAGAGACTGCTAGACGCACCACTATGAAGGATGCAACGTAGAAATGTCAGTCATCAAAAACATAGAGCTTTCCTTCCTGAGGAAAGAAGATGCCTGAAGGAGGCATAAAACTTGCTTACCACGATTCCTGAGGGGAAAACCTACCAACCATACATGAGAGAGACTTCCTCCAGCTTGCCTGGCATAGAGGATGAGTCTGAGTTCACTCCAGAGCCGATAAAACTAGAGGTTTCAGATGATCTTTGTGCTAGTTACCCGACGTACAACGCCGAAATTCCAACACAAATTCTAGCTATGGTAACATTTGTGGAATGCCCGGACTGCATTGTCCTCCACCTAGAGCGTTACAGTGCTCTGGAGGATTATAAATCCACCAATGATGGATTTCAGATCATCGATCACTTAATGGGGGAATCATATATTCCGTTGGATATAGAGGTAGTACCAACATGGATTCCTGTTGATACTGAAATGAGGGAGCATCCACGACAGCCGTTGATCATCAGCACAGTTAAATACTATAAAATGAGTAAAGTAAATAAAAGGAAATTTAAATTTTATGAATAAGTTCAAGGAAGATTTGTCAACATACTATAAGGCTTGGAGCTGTACAAGAAGCATTCTCAATTGTATATTCGACCTAAGGATAGGGGTCGAGTGGGTCTTCTAATGAAAAGATCCTACTCTGAACCACAGAAATAGATGCATGAAAAAGGTACAATCACCATACAATGTGGTTGTTATTATAATTTTATTAAAGACAGACAAGGAAATCCCCTAGGGATTCTAAGAAATGATAAGGTGGATCTATTACCTACTATGATAAAGTGGATCATCAAGAGGATGGTTTGATGGAGCATACTTCCAGCCGATTGCACTCCTAACAGCTGCATCATCAACATCTACGATGAAGGAGGCTGCATACCCCCACATATAGACCATCATGATTTTGTGAAACCTTTTTACACGGTCTCCTTCATGAGTAAGAGCAACATTCTGTTTGGGAAAGAAATAGACTTTGTTGACCCCGGTGAGTTCAGACAATCTGTGGATATTCCACTACCAGTTGGTTCAATACTGATTCTTAAAAGAAATGGAGCAGACCCCACCAAACTCTGCATTCCAGGGGTGCGACACCGCAGGGTGTCAGTAACTTTCAGAAGGATAGACAACAGCCATATGTCATATGGATTCCAACCAGATCCACAATTAAAAGTGCTACAATCTTACAAGCTATGAGAGGGTTTCACCTTTAAGCACATGCAAAAGGAACTCTTTTCCTGGAGTGTGGCTTAGTAGGTTAGCTAGATCAGGAGTTCACTCCACCGAGGATGGACAGTCAGAGGATACCTTTTCGTATTACGTTTTGACATAGTAGATATGATGACATATGTATCATATATGCTTAGCTTATGATATGTACCCAGCATGAGATATTTTTAGATGTAGCTTTGATGCGTTCAACAAATTGTACTTCTTTTTAATGTTACAGCCTATGTTCAATCTGTAATTCTTTTGAAGCAGATTAATGAAATCTCTTTCAGATTTTAGTCTGTTGGTTCAATTAGCCTTTTATGAGATGGATAAAAAGCCACAGAACCATATGTTGGTTCAGAACTACAATGAACAAAGAACAAAACAATAAAAAAAAAATCTATAATAATAAAATTAAAATAAAATACTCTCTTTTGAAAACCAACCAACAAAAAATGAATTTTTAATATATATATAT
>NW_018237611.1:18630-29457 GCF_001263595.1 Phalaenopsis equestris | reverse complement strand
GAGGACTGTTGATTCTTTTATTGATGCATCAAGCCATTCTTGTAGGGAGACACTGTTTCTCCTTGATGGAAATATATATATATATATATATATATATATATATATTTGGTGAAAGGAGCATTATTCGGCTCCTTACATGTTGATAATAAAAGTGACTACAAAAGAGGGAGGGTTCCCTAACTCAAACAAAACTCACATAGCACCCTCCAAGGGATACCCAACCTCAGACATGTAGGACTCTAGCAAAAGGAAACTAAAACAAATTCTAAATATCTATATATTTGTGATAGCCAAATATATATATATGCATGACTTAAACAAACATCAAGAACCATTCAACCAGACAGGGAATAGTAGGTGGATAGCCAGCTTGATCAGTAAATGAGTTGAAGCTTCAGAGGAGAGCCCGGGATTTTAGTTTTGAATTCTGAGATATGGAATTTGAAGTTTGTCTCCTTGTGTTAAAAGTTGTAGAGGGAGAGGGATAATAGTTGAGACCACAGCATGGCTCAAGTTTGAGCCTTCCAAAGCCAAGAAATTAGCAGGCCTATTAGCTTCCCTATAATTAAACTTAATTTGGAACTTGATCTCAGTGATGATCTTCTTTATTCTATAGATCCACTAGTTGATGTGCTAAGGGGGGGAGAAGGTGGCAGTGATTAGCTCCACCAGGTGTGAAGAGTTCACTTCAGCAATGATGCACAACCACTTGACATCCTTGGCAATTTTTAATGCCCAATAAAGGGCAGTAGCTTCTGTTTCCAAAGCATCTTCTACAATATAGGGGGCCTTGAAATAGAGCAAAGCTTTGCCTGTGTGATCTTTGAATATTCTTCCAATACCAGCTTTCTTATTTGTTTAGCTTCCATCTGTGTTTATTTTAATGAAAGGGTAAGGGGGCTTCTCCTATCTAACCTTAATAATTATATGATGTTGGGTATCAATATTGGTCATAGCCTTCAAAATCTGAGGGAACTTCTTCCAATTTATCAGCTTATGTAAATAGGCTTGGCAGTTGGCTGCCACAAAAGTAGAAGGAGACACACTGTCCTCATGCTTCACCTTGTTCCTAGCATTCTAAATAAACCAAGCAACAATAAAGGGGAGAGGCATCAGGTTGATTTCCTGCCAGTATCTCAAGCTGTCTTTCAAATTTCCCCAGCCCACATTCAACAGGTTCAGTTTACTGTTAGATATCAGCAGATTCCAAACTTCCCTAGCAAAATTGCATCTGAAAAAGAGGTGATCACTGGATTCTTGATTATTGTTGCATAGGTGACATCTTGAAGGGCCATTTAATCCTTTCAGCTTCAATATGTCATCTGTTGGGATTAAATCATTTAGGATTCTCCAAGAAAAGAACAACATGGAGGGGGTTAAGAATTTTTGGCACTTGCTAATATTCCACTTGCAATCTTCCCATTTGAATAAGCTGTTATATATGTCCTTTGAAATGCTGGATCTGGTTCTTTTAATTAGTTGAATTTGGTCTTTTCTATTTCTATCAAACTGGATTTTAGAGATACTTCTAGCAGCATAATCTTTCAGGACTGTGTTCAAAGCATCCTCAGACAACACATTGCCATTCCAACAGTCTTTAACAAGTGATTCTTCATCTTTTCCATCCTGTAGGGGATCCAATTAATCAGCAGGGTTCTTCAAAATCAATAAAAATCAAATGTAGATTCTCCTTATTATCTCTGAACTTCTTCATCAAACCTCTCAATAAATGTATATCTTCTTTTGTAGACCTGCCAGACATAAATCCAAATTGACTATGAGAAATCTTTGTAATATGTCTTAACCTATGTTCAATTACCTTCTCCCATAATTTTAAAGTATGACACATCAACTTAATCTCTCTATAATTTGTACAGTCTTGTGCATCCCCTTTATTCTTAAAAATGGGGACCAAAATAATCTTCCTCCACTCCTCAGGCATCTTTTTAGTTTTTAAAATAATATTAAAGAGTTTAGTAAGCCAAGAAACTCCCAAATCTCTTAAACATTTCCATACTTCAATTGAGATATCATTAGGTCCTACAGACTTTCCACCCTTGGTTTTCTTAAAAAACCTCCTCAACTTCATTTTTACTAATGTGACTATAAAAAATGAAACTTTTTATTATTATTAACGACATTAAGATCACTAAGGTTGATCATATTTTCATAAACATCATTAAAAAGTTCATCAAAATAACTCACCCACCTTTTTTGAATATCTTTTTCTAAGAAAAGCACTTTTTTTATTTTTATCTTTAATACCCTTTACTTGAGTTAAATCTTTACTTTTCTTTCTCTTTGTTTTTCTAGTATGTATATAAATATATATTAATGGTGAAGGAGTTGCTTTTGACTCCCTACATGTTAGAGTAATATGCTAGTACAGACAGCAGAGAGGAAACTGGTGACTCTTTTTTGTTTCAATACAAGAACCCAAGAGCTCCCTCAAAAACTAGGAAACACCTCCCAAAAGGAGGAAAATATAATGACTCAATAAATGAAGAAAAGAAATGTAAAATTGCATCTACAACAAAGGTATTCATTTGTCCAGATATGCAATTCTGAAGTAGGGAACTTGGGAACTTCCAGGATATCTCCTTGCAGCAGATAATGGAGAGTTGGTGGGGGGTTGACAGCAACCTCAGTCTTTTTAGAATGTGACCCAAGCTGGGCCAACCAGTTTGCAGGCTGAATTCCTTCCCTATAGATGAAAGTAAACTGGATTTGTGAATTACTATTGAGATCTCTGATTTTATTTATCCAATATGAGTGATGCCAGGGAGATCCCTCCTCATGATTTAGAAGGTGAATAATTACAGCAGAATCCACTTCCAGCCAAAGCTTATTCCAATTAGCTTTAGTGGCAAGGTTAATTGCCCAATACACAGCAATAAGTTCAGTCTCAGTGGCATCAGAGGCCATTACTGGGGTGTAGAAGTACAGAAGATACTTACCCAAATGATGTAGACCTTTAAAACCCAAACCTCCGGCTTCATAAGGTTTAGCCACTCTTTGCCAGCTAGTCCAAATCATTTGCTTCCTGTTCTCAGCCCAAAGAAATCTGTTAAAAGTTCTCTACAACATCAAAGTAGTGCTTCTGAATGACGTCATTTATGAAGGTAAGATAAACAGTTTCTAGCAGTTTTTTCAACATTTGGATTGGCATCTTCAAACTTTACCTTGTAGAGAGTAAACTGGTGACTCATTTTTGTTTCAATACAAGAACCCAAGAGCTCCCTCAAAAACTAGGAAACACCTCCCAAAAGGAGGAAAATATAATGACTCAATAAATGAAGAAAAGAAATGTAAAATTGCATCTACAACAAAGGTATTCATTTGTCCAGATATGCAATTCTGAAGTAGGGAACTTCTAGGATATCTCCTTGCAGCAGATAATGGAGAGTTGGTGGGGGGTTGACAGCAACCTTAGTCTTTTTAGAATGTGACCCAAGCTGGGTCAACCAGTTTGCAGGCTGATTTCCTTCCCTATAGATGAAAGTGAACTGGATTTGTAACTTACTACTGAGATCTCTGATTTTATTTATCCAATTTGAGTGATGCTAGGGAGATCCCTCCTGATGATTTAGAAGGTGAATTATTACAGCAGAATCCACTTCCAGCCAAAGCTTATTCCAATTAGCTTTAGTGGCAAGGTTAATTGCCCAATACACAGCAATAAGTTCAGTCTTAGTGACATCAGAGGCCATTACTGGGGTGTAGAAGTACAGAAGATACTTACCCAAATGATATTTGTAAATACCTCCCACTCCAGTTCCATTTTTTGTAAAGCTTCTATCAGTATTGATCTTCACTATGGGATGTTTTGGGGTTTCTCAGTAGACTCCGATAACATAAATAGGATCTAGATTGATAGGAGGGCAGGAATTGGAGATGTTAGGGAATCTTTTCCAATTGATCATCTTATGAAGGTAAGATAAACAGTTTCTAGCAGTTTTTTCAACATTTGGATTGGCATCTTCAAACTTTACCTTGTTTCTTTCCATCCAGATGAACCAAGCAGTAATAAAAGGAATAGTAGCATATTTTTATATATATATATTTATTTATTTATGATAACTAAATGTAATAAAAACAACAACAAAAGAAAACAAATCTTTTGAGTTGATTCTCTCGATTTGAAAGTCTCTTACTCTTTGCTTGCGCAGCATGACTGTCTTTGTCTTGACTAATCTTCTTCACATCCCCACAAAATTTCATATTTTGCACTAAATCTCACTAAATTTCACAAATTTTCCTCACCAATACCTATCCTCACATGACACATATCATTGAGATTGGTATAAGACCCCCTTGAATGGAACACGACATCTAATTCTCTACACACATCTTTGAGAAGGTATAATACGAATACGACATCCTATTCTTAATCCTGGGGATCAGTACCTAAATTCTGATTCCAATCTTTTGAGGTCGGTACCTAAATTCTGACTCTCTTTTTGAGATGGATACCTAAATTTCAATTCTCATTTCGGGATCAGTACCTAAATTCTAATTGTTATCTTTTAAGGTAGGTACCTAAATTTTGACTCTCCTTTTTGAGATTGACGCCTAAATTTCAATTCCCATTTCGGGATCAGTACATAAATTCTGATTCCTATCTTTCGAGGTCAGTACATAAATTCCAACTCTTTCTTTTTTGGGATTGATACCTAAATTTCAATTCCCATTACGGGATCAGTAGCTAAATTTTGATTCCTATCTTTCGAGGTCGATACCTAAATTCCGACAATCCTTTTTGGGATTGATGTCTGAATTTCAATTCCCATTTTGGGATCAGTACCTAAATTTTGATTTCTACCTTTCGAGGTTGGTACCTGAATTTTGACTATCTTTCTGAAATTGATACATAAACTTTAATTTCCATTTTGGGATCAATACTTAAATTATGATTCCTATCTTTCGAGGTCAGTACTTAAATTCCAACTCTCTCTTTTGGAATTGATACCTGTATTTCAATTCTCATTCTGGGATCAATACCTGAATTTTGATTCCCTCCTTTTCTAGATTGGTACCAAAATTCTGATTCTCCCTTTTTGGAATTGATGCCTAAGTTTTAATTCCAACCTTTGAGTCAGTACCTAAATACTAACTCCCCTCCTCAAAAAACACCTGAAACTTCATAATTTCAACCCTACTCTCCAATCCCCAGTAAGAGTTCCTACTCCTTAATTTCAATCAGATATTCACTTGCTAATTCCCAAGCAGAAATAACTAGCACTCAATTCTACACTCCTTTCTAAGTTTGTTCACTTAGAATTCTGCATTAGTTTTGTTGATCTTGTTGGTCAACACCAATACGCGCGGTGTGATTGCTCAGCACACCACATCTATTGGGAGTCCAGGGGTCGATTTGTTGACCAACTTTTTGTTGAGGTTTAGTTTTCCCTCTTCAGTAGCCTAGGTTCTAGCTATAGGACTTTCCTGTTGACTATTCCTAGAAAACTAGAAAAAAGATCCCTCACCATTACAAACTCCAAACTCTTCTTTGCTCAACATGAAGTTCCACATATTGGCCCTAACCTCTAGCACTTAGTAGGTGGGGTCAGTATGGAGGATCTCAAGGAGAGTCCCCATAGGATCTTTTGACCTTAGGGTTGCTCTTGGGAGTTGTTCTAGAGCTAGTTAACTCACTTGCACTCACTACCACCTAGATCCACTCACAACTCTAAATCTAAAGTTGTGACTTTGATCCCTTGATCTTTTGGGAGACTCGTGTAGATGGGTCCCATAGACCCACTAGCCCTAGTCTAGGGCTTAGCTAAGACTAGTGCATAGAGGACCCAAATGGGGATTTCATTGGCCCATAGCTCATATAAGATGGTTGGCACCCCAATTCTACCAAAATATCCAACTTGGTCTTTTGCCCCCAAATTACATAAATGCTCTTGAAACCTTAAATTTGGCAAAATTCTTAAATTCACTCAAAATAACCAAAATTATTCACAATTCAACCATTTCAAAAATATCCAAATTACCTAAAACCACAAAAAATTTCCAAAATTACCAAAATACCCTCAAATTTGCCAAAATTACAAAAATACCCTTGGCACCCCAAACTTTTTCAAAACATCCAAAATAACTTAAAATGTCTCCAAAACCAATTTTTTTCCATCAATTCAACCAAATTTGGCCAATTTGACCATTTTTACCAAAATCCCCAAATTGCCTTTAAAGGTCCAATTTACCAAAATTTATTCCAAATGTCCATCAATTTAGCCCCAATTCCCATAAATTTCAATCCTTAACTCAAATTCATATTTCATATGATCAATACAAACCAAATCCAAGCCTAATTGACCCATTCTTTGAGCTCAATTTTGATCCAAATCAAGACCCCCAATTTTGGCCCTACGAGATAATCTCACCTAACTGAACCACACAACCTTCTCAATTTGCCTCAATTATTATCCTAAATTCTTCCTAAAAATTCTACACATCAAATTGGACCCTCAATTGGCCTTACTTAGTCAAGCCTCAATTTCACCCAATTTCAACCCACATTCAAAATCCCCAAATTGGCTATGTCCCCAAACTCCACCAAATTGAATGACCTAACCCAAAAATTGACACCCAATTGATGTTAAAAACTCTTCATGAAATTCCTATAGACCATTTTAAATCATCAATTTGGACCTAACCCAACCTAGACTAAAGTCTAATCGAACACCCCTAAATTGACCAAAATCCCAAAATCCTTCAAACTGAGCTTCCAATTGTACTCAAAATTACTTCAATCCTTCACAAAAACCTTCATGGCCATCATCCACACAACTTTGATCAGTCAATTGAGCTCAATTTCATTGCTAGCCTAACCCAAACCTAACTTCTAGCCATTTTGACCCAAATTGAACCCATCCACCTAAATTGACGTAGCCATGCTTAAGCCACCAAATTAATGACACCACAGCCACCAAATACACCTTATGGACCATGCTAAACTCACCTAAGCCAGACAAGATGAGCCACGGACCAATGTTCCCTTGATTTAAGGTATTTCACTCCATATTTGGCCTAAACTCAAATATCTTGGTCATCATCCCTTACCCTTAGGAGTTAACCATCATTAAGTAGCCTCTGGCCTCCTTGAGCAAAAAAGGGGCCATACCTTGACCAGCTGCTAGAAACAGCGACCCCAAAAAAGCCCCAAGTGGCCAAAACCAAATATTAAACCTCCTTAACTTGTTTCACTCCCAATGGCCATTAGAGCCTTTCTTCCCTCCACCTCAACAACCTTTAGCACCCAACTCCCAGCCTTGAGCTCCACCAGACAGCCATGCCTTTAAATGGAGCTCTCAACAGCTAAGGAAGAGAGTGCTTTGAACCTAAAAAAAACTCGACCAAAAACTCACCAGAGCTTCTCCAAACAATCCAAAGTGTAATCCTCTTGCTCTCCACCACTGATATCCACCCCTTAGAGCTAATTTCTCCACTGAAATTTGCTTTAAAACTAGGACAGATCTCTCCACTCCACTACAGTGTACCAAACTTGAATTAATTGTGAACACAACATCCCCACAGTGAAAGAGGTTGATTCCCCACAAAAGTCCCCTCTGAAATAGCCTTTAGCATAACTCTAGACCAACACCTGAAATTGAGCTTGACCAAAATAATACCTAGAAAATTCACCAAGGGTTGCAACTTGATCCAGAGGTTCGTTGGGTCCAATTAAAGCTACCACAACCATCTGATTGAGGCCTCCCATCTCACACAAAGGTGTTGAATCCCAACAGTAATTTGAGGCTTTTTTGATTCTCCATATGTATTTACTATATTTCATACAGTATAAATAATATAGATGTGTTCGTCTTAAGTAGATTAAGGTTTGGAAACAAATCTCATGCAAATTGGTTGAGTCTATGTGAAGATCTTAAGGTTTTAGTGTGAACGATTTACGGGATAGGTCACTTGGGGACGATGAATGGATGACGTCCGATCATGTGTTTATCTATTAGACGGTCTGGATGAGGACGAACGAGGATATGGTCTGCAAATTGCAATCCGCGTGTCAGATACATGGCTGGCGACTTCAAATGGTGGAGTGTCGTGTATTTTTCGGAGCTGCCAAGGATACAATCAGCGTCGCGCTGGATAAGTAGAAAAATAGGAATTTTTAAATTATTTTAAATGCCTAAACTTCAAAAATCCATATCTTTCTCTAGAAAAAAAATAAAAAGAAAATAAAAATACCCTCTTACTCAGTGAATAGTAGAGAATAATGTGGACTAAAAATATAATCTATTTCTTAGTCCCTGATTTTTAATGAATTAAATACCCTCTGGAGTATTTTAATTCATTATGAAAAAAAATTGTTCACAATGGCTTAAATTTTTTTAGGCTTATTTCTCATCATAGAGGGGATGTTCTTGGATTTTTCTAAAATTAGAGGGGCATCTATATGCTTCTAGCCTTAATTTTTAAGCTAAGGTGACCATTTTGGTAATTTTAATTATATAAATCAAAATATCATTTGAAAAATTATGGGAATAATCTTAGCAGGTTTACTATGCTCGGGGAAATTTTGGAAAAATATCATGATGCTTTTAGTTATCCTGTAAATTTTTATATCTAATTAAATGTGAATATCTTGAGTTAATTTTGATAAAATATATACTTATCAAAAATTAACAAAATCAATCCACATTGTTCATAAAAATCATGTTTATTCACTGTAAAAATTTGAAAATTTGAAAATTATTTGATTAAGTTCAAGTATTAAAATGAATTTTCTAAGGAACCTTGTATTTTTGTACAAAAATAATTATAATAGATTAAATGCACTTGGAAAAATTATAAAAAGTTGTTTTCTAAGTTCCTTGTTATTAGAGGCATTTAGGAAAAAAAAAATTTTTTTTTAGAAAATATTTAATTGTTTAGCTTTATTTTGAATTTTAAAATAATAAAAAATCTCAAAAATATCAAAATATTTCAAAATGTTCCTAATTGTCCTCTAATCACTTGGGACTCATTAAAATATTTCTCCTAAATTTCATAATTTGAAAATAAATTTTAAAAGGCTTAAAAGTGGATTTTCCTTATTTTCCCATTAAAATAATTTTGATAATTTTACTCAAAAAATCATGAAATTTTGTCTAAGTATTTATTTGAATTAGGGAAACCTCTAATAATTTTCTCATTAATAAAAAAACTTCATTTTGGAAAGTTAAATAAATCATTTTTAAAGAATATTATTTTCCAAGCTTAAATAAATATATAAATCAAATTAATTTTTGAGAGGTCCACATATTCTCCTCTAAATATTGCAATTACCTCATGGATATAACACTCTAAACCCTCAAAGTCTTTTGATCCATGTTTAGTGAGTTATTAGGTGAAGTGCCCCTAGGGTGAAATAGTCATTTCTGACTTTGGTGCCTTAATCAAAATGTAGGATAAACCAATGGGAAAATTGGGTAATTTTGATCTTAATAAAAAAGTATGGATGATTGAATAAACTCACTCACCACCCTTACACAACATCAACAAAACTATAATTCTCCTAACTTTTATGACTTGGAATCAGATCAGATGATTCTTAAGTGATGGGCTTAAGTCAGAAAGATGATAGTTTACTTTTCTTAAGCCTAAAGTTGAGGATGTTGTGATCATTCAATAAGGATACATATCACTTAAAATAAAAATCTTGATAATCACCATTTCACCTATCATGATTGTTAAAAGGCTTAGTAGTGACCTAAGCTCAATGTCTAAACTCAATTGCTTATATTTATAAGATAACATGATTGGTGATTAACTTATTTAAGCACTACAAGCCTAACTTTAATTTTGGGCACCACAAGCTTAAATAACCTAAACTTGCCTTACGAACATCCACCCACATAACTCTTAAACGGAACATCAATTGATTAATTGAGTATCCTATCCTTAGGATAATGAAATTGTCAAGTTTTATTGAGCAATGGGATAGTCACACTTCGACCTTGGATGATTAATGAAATAATATGATAAGTCCAAAATGAACTCGAAAGATTTCAAGAGATCTTCAAAATGGTTCAGGGTCATGCCTATTGGACATTCTGAAATGCATTGGACATTCTGAAATCTATTGGACATTCTGAAATCTAAACTGGACATTCCTTATTTTGTTCTAAACTCATCCACTAGGATCTTTTGAGATTCAATAAAATCATAACTTTGGGTTTGGTAGCTAAACCTTCATCTACACCTGCAATTATATACTTGTCTTGCAAGTGCTGACCTTTCAGATGGTAGAACGAGAAGAATCAGTAGGTACATGGTACACCCAAAATATATGTATTTTTAAACCCATATTTTGTACTCATTTTTGGTTTATTGCACTTTACTGGAAGGTATTTTTATGTTTTCTTGCAGGTTGTTGAATTTTAGAACTTAAAGTAAAAAGGAAGTAAAAAGGAAGAAATTTGGAGAAAAAAATGAAGAAGTTAAAAATTTGTTCAGCATCGATGGCGCCATTTGACAGAGAGCATGGATTTAAATAGCGGAACACTGGCGCCGACGGCGCCAATCTTGGTTCAGCCAATGTTTCTAGAAGATTCAATGAATATGGACGCTTTTTGAATAGTTTTTGGAGGCACCTATTGAAGAACGGACTCTAGGCTTTATTTGGGGCGAAAATTGCTAAAAAAAGTGACTCTTCCTGATATTTTATCGCCCCAATTCAACCCTACTGCGCATCACACATTCCTCCATTTTCATTCCACAATCATTTAGAGTCCATTGTTCTTATAATTTAGAGTTTTGTGGTGAGATTAAGTGTGAATTCTTCTCTAAAAGTGTTGGAGAAGGAGAAAAGTGAGAGATTTC
>NW_018237611.1:13536-18520 GCF_001263595.1 Phalaenopsis equestris | reverse complement strand
TTTTATATATGAAATTTGTGTTTTATTGTATCTTTCTCATGAAGTCTGAGTATTTTACTTTATCTTTCTCCCTACTCTGAGATATGGTGAAATGAAGAGATAATATGGATGTGCCAATATTAAAATATTAAATAAATTGTGATGATTTTTCAACTCCAAACTTAATTTACTTTTCAATCTGGCCAATTGAATTGTTAAAATATATTGTGAAACATCTGATCTTATGATCCGAGAAATGGAGTAAGAGTTCTACAATAGAGTGAGAATCACATTTGAGTTATATTTCATTCTTGGAATTAAGTATAAATAAATAAGAAAATATACATAGTTGGGTGTAGAATTGGAAATCTTTAGGGTGACAGACTAAAATCCCCAATTCACTCTTAGTGTTTAAAAATTAAAGCAAGATTTAGCCTTCAGGTGAAGGGAAGTGGTAGCTCTGGAGTGGGAGCCAATATCTTCCTACCCTAGTCACAGATTAAGGGACTAAACCTGGGATTAGCCAATGATTTTTTATAACACTGTAATATGGTAACGAATTAAAACTGCTCCTATTTTGCACAATATATATTTAAACCATTTATCTCATCTCATTTTACCAAAACCTCATTGTAGTGGGAAAGATGCTTTTTAACATAAGAAATTGTCATGACATAAACATAGTTTAATAGTTTCGTAGTTACAATTTAAACATTGTATTTCAATTTTTTTAGTAGTTAAATAATTTAGTTCTAATAATATCTTAAAATTCAAAATTAGTGACAGTAATTTCGTTTTGATGATCTGTGAATTTCCTAGTAAATCTATGATTTAAAATTTAAACCTTTCCTTTGGGATCGATAATTGGGGCTTAAATAGAAACTCCTTTATTACTTGATTATGATAAGTACATTTTCATAGAATCCCAATATTATTGCTTAAATTTTTAATTCATAAAATATTGCATCAAGCTTTTGGCACCATTGCATAGCGGAGTCAACTATATAATTTTTACATAACTATATAATTTCGGGATCAGTACTCTTTTAAATTAATTCATTTATCTTCTGTACTTCTTATCTTAAGCTTGCATGTTAAACAACGATGTCACCCTGCATGAAAACTAAAACTAATAGGTTAGCCGTAAAACCAAAACTAATAAATCAAATCAACCAAGATAAAATTCACCGCCACAACATTCAAAATATATGGCAACTCAAAATTTAATCACAAACAACACAAAACAAAAATTGCAACTAACTTAAGACGTCTCTTCGGATGATCGAAATCCCTCGGAAGAGGTAGCCTACGGTTGCTAACGAGACTTCCCACAGTCTAAATGAAAGTACAAAATTTATTAAATTGAGTTTAGTAAATTCATTTAGACTAAGTGAATCCGATAGAAAATCGTGGTGCTAGAATGAGGGAACCATTAGATTCTAACCGGTGTCGCTCTAATCAAATTTAATATGCCCCATAATATTTAGAGAACCATAACCATAGGGAAACTGATTTGATATCATAACCTGACACATTAGAAAACTTAAACTCGTCAAGATGAGGAACTTGGAGCTAACATTGTGGGCAGCACGACCATCTTCAACAGCAAGAGGATCTACAACAGCATATCTTTCCTTAGAATTAAACAACAAGTCATAGGACTTTGACGTGGCTTGTTAGGACTTTGACGTGTCTTGTTTATGCAACAAAAATCCTCAACTTATCTTTAGGCCTTTGAATAGTTATGCTACGTAATATAACCCCTAACTCGTCTTAGGATTTTGAGGTTGTCATTCATCACGATCTAAATCCTCACATCTTCCATGCTATTTGTGTGATTGTTTCACATAAGTGTAAGCCCTAATTAATTAAATTGGCAGGATGAAACATTTAAATATTTCTCCTCAAAACTTTAGCCAAACAGTAGGATAGACTGGGAAGTCACCGAGGTTCTTCTCCAGATCGATGACAACCCCTAGTACTTCTGTTTTTGGATTGTACAAAAAATGTTCCAAATTTGAACCAACCCCCTTTTCACAACTCCTTATTTGTTCTTATTAAAAAGTCATATCCTTTTAACCTCTTTGAAAATAATATTTCCTGATTTTTTTTAGAGTTTTCTTAGGTGACTTCAGTTATCTAAGATGTAATTAAATATAGTGGCTTGTCCTTTTAGGAAGCTTTTCCGAACACAGCTTAAAATAAACCCTATTTAATTTTTCATATTAAATAGGGGAACTTGTTGGCAAATAAAATAGTTTTCACAGACCAAACGGGTGTCATATATTTCTTGGTTTATTTGATTGAGCCTCACTATCAAGTCTTGTATTTATCTTTTAGGATAGAGATTGGGTTTGAGGTATAGTGCTCTTTAATTTAAACTATGAAAGATATGAGAATAGTTTGATTTCATATTTTTCTAAACTTATATATTTATATGTAAGTTAAATTCCTTTCTGAAGCGGGCGATGGGATTTTGATTCTAGCAACCGACAGCTTCCAACGGGCAACTCCTCAACAAAAAATAATGCTGACAAGATCTTACACTATTTTTCAAAGATGTAAATTGTCAATATCTATCAATTTTAAGAAGGAATACTATATGACTTACATTCTATCTCAAAGAAATAACTATAGGAAAGCCATATCTCCTGTCAGGAAGGTCTTATATCCAATCATTAAAAAAAGAGAGCATATGTCATAATCCATTTAAGAAGGTCTTATACTACAAACCAGAGATGTCAATGTTAATGTCTATGAGTTTTGAGAAGGAATGCTATGTGACTTACATCCTATCTCAAAGGAAAAACTATTGAAAATTTGTAACTCCATATCAGGAAGGTCTTATATCCAATAATTATGGAGTAAGTAGATTGCATAATCTATTTAAGGAGAACTTATAATACAAACCAGAGAAGTCAATGTCAATGTCTGTAAATTTTGAGAAGGAATGTTATGCGACTTACATTCTATCTCAAAAGAAAATGCTAAAGGAAAGCCAATTTCAGTAAGATCATACATCAAAAGTTAAGAGAGAAAGTAGATGACATAATCCATTTAAGGAGGTTTTATACTACTTCTCAAAGATGTGAATATGTTTTCCTTATGAAGGAATTTTAGGATACTTATATCCTATCCCATAAGAAAAGCTAAAGGAAAGCTATAATCCTTTGTCAAAAAGGTCTTACATCCAATAGTATGAGAGTATGTGTGGAAAAACACATAGAGTTAGGAAACTTGTTTTGAAATCTTAATTTTTGTCGACCTTAAGTCTTCAGAAAAAGTTTTTGTCCATGTTTTTCATTTATTTTGTGTGAAGATCGAGAATCAATTTTATGTCGTTTCATGAAGTTTAGTTGATGTGATTTTTGTTTTGGTCATTTGTTTCCCAGTTTACAAATGGGCCATTATTTTTATGTCAAATATCGCCTACTGATTAGAGGTAAAATTCTTTGGCAATCGATCAACTGATACGATTCTCCCAAACATGTTTTTTTTTTTAGTTACATACATGCCCTCCCACTACTTTTGGTCAAGTTTGTTAAAATTGTCTTTAAAAAAATCATTTTGAGTTCATGACATGAGATTGGATTTTTTGGATATTAAAAGATATGACCTCAGAGTAAAGTTTCAATTAATTTGTTAATAACTCAGTCTTTTTCCTTAGTTCCCTCTTTCTAGGTTTAGGCAGATCTCAAAATTTTGATTATATGATTAAACTAATTTCATTTTATAAAGATATGTATGAGTGAATTAATAGCCTACCAATAGGCAAGATCACTTAATTTTTCTCCTTAATATAATATCAGAAGAATTTTCTTAAGACAATTTTTCAAGTTTTTTTTCAATTAGTGGAGAGTTTGGACACCAATTTTTGATTTCATGCTCACCTCAAACATTTTCTCAGAGAATTACTATATCTGGTGAAACATATTTTAAATATTTTAAATGACTGAATTCGAACACCAATTTTTGATTTCATTCTTGCCTTAATTTTTTTTCTCAAGGAATTGTTATATCTAGTGGAGCATATTAAAGATTTCGAATGTCCAAATGCCAAATTTTTATTTCATGCTCACCTCAATTTTTTTTTCAAGGAATTGTTATAATCTGTGGAACATATTAAAGATTTTGAATGTCCAAACACCAATTTTTGATTTTATGCTCACCTCAAGCTTTTTCTTTACTATAACTAGTGAAGCATTTTAAAGATTTTGAATGTGTGAATTCAAACACAAATTTTTTATTTTAAGCTCACGTCAAGCTTCTTCTCAAAGAATTACTATATCTGGGGGAGCATATTTAAAAATTTTTAATCTTTGAATGTCCAAACTTTTCTAATTAATAATTCTCAAAAACCTCTTAAGATAAGTTCAGAGATATTATAACTCACTTGAAAGCAAGGACCCAATCATTTGACATGAGATTAAAAGACTCGTAATATCCTAAGATAATTACTTATACTTTGATCACACAATTTTATTTTTGAATTTTACTTAGGACCCAGTCCAAAGTTTTAGTAAAGGAACCAGTTATTAGGGCATTAATTTTATTTCGAGTATATAAAATTAATGCCTAAACCTAGAAAGAGTTTTGTACTTATTTCAAAATTTCATTGCCCAGCTATTTCTCACATGATTTATATGTGTAGAAAGCTCCTAATGTTATAGACCAGGTGAAGTAGAAATTTTGAGAAGGACTGCAAAAATTTTAGAATGATGAAAATACATAAAATACTGAGGTATGATTTATATTTAGAGTTTTTCTTTCCACCTGTATCATTTCATATTTAAAAATTTATGTTTGGGGGAGGGAAGAAAAAGATTAACTATTAGATGTCCTCTATTTAATTATTTTCAAAAATTATTTATATGATTTTATGTAGTGAATTTAATTCAGGTAACTATATTTTGTAGTTATTTAAATGTTATGGTAGATTTAAAGAAATATTTTTGTAATGAAAATTAATTTTGTAACTTAAGATATTTAGTATAAGAAAATAAGA
>NW_018237611.1:12913-13439 GCF_001263595.1 Phalaenopsis equestris | reverse complement strand
TCACTTGAAAAAGGAAAAAGAAAGAATTGACAACAATCCCTGAAAAGAAAAGAAAAATATATAGGATTGAAAACAATCCAAATGAAAAAGAAAAAATAAAGAAAAAATTATGAAAGTGAGGAAAAGCTTGAGGAGATGTCTAATCAAAAATTGGCTTCACTGGACCTACCTAAAGGGAAAAACCTAAATACATTCCTGAACTTATATTTATGGAATAGATCTTTTATTAGTAGTGTTCCCATGAAGTTCCTATCACTTGAATATTCTTAGTGACTTAATATTACAACATATAGTCATTCTTGAAATGAATAGAAGACTAGAACTCTTAAACTTGATGACTAGATAATCTTGTGGCTACAAAGTTAATTTAATTACTTGAATTTTTTTTGAAAATCTAACTATAATATTTATCTAAATAAAACTTATAGTATTTTTGAATTAACACTTTACTAAAACAGATCATAACTTTAATATAGTACTAAAATTACTTGAGGACAAGTAATAGTTAAGTTTGGGGGATTTTGAC
>NW_018237611.1:12425-12829 GCF_001263595.1 Phalaenopsis equestris | reverse complement strand
GTTTTGTTACAGGAATGATGAATTAGGGTCATTGGAGCAAAAAGATGCAAAAAGGAGCGAATTTGGAGCGAGAAGGACCAAAATGTGAAGATTTGAACTAGGGCGCCGACAGCAAGCCAAACAACGCCGAAGGTGGACTTTTCTCAAGAATCTAGAATTAATTCACTTTGAAGGCCCGTCGACAGTGCACTCGAGGCCACAAATGGCGAGCTTGGCGGTTATGTCCAACTATGCATTGGATGAGGACAAATTTCGGAGGGATGCTTAGGCAACTCTCGTGAAAACTCATCCTCATATTTAAAGAGAAGACTTTGGCTGAAAATAGAAAAGAAGAGGCTCAAAATTGAAGTGGAAGAAAGTGCAGAGAGTCTAAATTGTGAGGAATTCTTCGAGAGATTGTAAGA
>NW_018237611.1:2429-12415 GCF_001263595.1 Phalaenopsis equestris | reverse complement strand
GGGAAAGCGAGAGATTTTTTCTTCCTTTCATCTTCCAAGAGGAATTCTATGTGCTGTAAAGAAAGAAAGAGATTCTGAGGAACTTAAAGGAGTTTTCTTGGGGAGAAATTAGAGATAAGTTTTTTTTTATTATTGTAGTTCGTATGAGTAGTTTTCTCTGTCTTTCTCCTTGTCTTGAGATTTGTGAAATGGTGATTTGAAATGGTTGAGCCACGAAAATGTTAAAGAAATTGTGATGATCTTTTCACTTCGATCACAATTTACTTTCAATCTGGTCAATTGATTTGTTAAAATATGTTAAGTTTTACAATTAAAGTGAAGATTACATCCAAGTGGACATGAAATTTTAAGATACTCTATCTTTTGATAGGGAGAATTATCTTACCCAGACATGACATTCTAAGATATTCTATCTTTCAATAGATTGAATTATCTATCCTAAGTGTTAACTCCACTACATTAAGAGTTAAAATAACATGATAGGTAGGATTATCTTACCTAGATATGAATTCTCAGATATTCTATTTTTAGACAGATAGAATCCTCTTCTCTACATTTTAACTCTATGACATTAAGAGCTAAAATCTCATTTTAAGATATTCTATCTTTTGACAGTTAGGATTATCTTTGCCAAATTTTAACTCTAAGGGTTAATGAAATTCTAAGGTATTCTATCATTTGACAGATAGAATTACTTAACTAAATTTTAGCTCTACAACACTAAGAGTTAAAATAATGTGACATTTTAAGATATTTTATCATTTGACAGATAGGACTGTCTTACTTAATTATAACTCTTTGATAATAAGAGTTATCCACGAAATTTGTGACAGACATACCATATAGACATTCTATGACATCTATGATAGACATTTTATCACAAACATACCATGACAATCACAACAAACATACTATGATGTTTAGAAATTTCATAACATTCACTATAGACATTTCATGACATTCCCGATAGACATTTCATAAAAATGACAATGGAAATTCCATGACATTTTCTTCATGACAGACATGATAGACATTCTATGACTGCTACAATAACATTCCATGATATTCACAATGAACATTAAAAAGACATTCTATGACATTCATGACATACATAGAAATTCTATAAAATTTACAATAGACACGATAGACATTCCATGACATCCATGATAGAAATTCCATGACATCCATGATAGAAATCCCACGACATCTATGACAGACATCCCATAACAACCATGATAGACAGACATCCCGTGATATTCATGGCAAACAGACATTCTCTGATAATCCTAACAAGCATTCCTTGATATTCATAACAGACATTCCCTGATATTCATAATAGATATTCCATAATATCTATGACAGATAGACATTCCATGAAATTTATAACCGATATCCACATTCCATGATATTCATGCAGACATAAATTCCATGATATCTATGACAGCCATACAACCCATGATATCTATGAGAAACATACATCCCATGATATTCATAACAGATAGACATTCTATGATATTCATGACACACAGACATTCCATGATATTCATAACTGACAGACATTTCATGATATTCATAAGAGACATTCCATGATATTTATGACAGATACTCCGCATTCCATAATATCTTTGACAATAGATATTCCATAATATCTATGACAGACAAACATTCCATGATATTAATAACAGATACTCCACATTCCATGATATTCATGCAGATAGACATTCCATGATATCTATGAAAGACATACATCGCATGATATCTATGACAAACATACATCCCATGATATTCATAATAGACAGACATTTCAGGATATTCATGACAGATAAACATTCCATGATATTCATAACAAATAGACATTTCATGATATTCATAACAAACATTCCATGATATTATGACAGATACTCCATGTTCCATAAAATCTATGAAAATGGACATTCCATGATATTTAAGATAGACATTCCATGATATCTCTGATAGACATTCTATGATTTCTATTTATGACAGACATTCAATTATATCTATGACAAACTCCCAGTTTACAAAATAATTCTAAAACCATTTGACATTGTACATTACCAGAACTTCTGTGATGGCCCCCCGAAATTGACCTTTTCCTATCCCTAAGGTTTTGATATATCAAACAATCAATCCAGAGAGGAATAATCCAAGACAAAAATTGTGACATTTTGACAAGAAAACATGATGCCCTAATAACTGGGTCCTTTACAAATCTAAGAATTAGGTCCTTTACAAATCTAAGGCTGGGTTCAACATATACTGAACCTAGATCAAACCTTAAATAAAGATTCAATTCAAAATGAACTTAGATCAACATAAACATTAGGCTCAATCAAAATTGAACCATCTCTCTTACTTTGTAGATTGAAGTCTTATCTCTGTTCAACTTTGATGACTTGAAACCAATTCAATCCTTAGGTTTTACCTATATTGAACCTAAAAACCTTAAGTCCTAACTACATTGGACTTAAAACCAATTCAATCCTTAGTTTGTACCTACATCAAACCTAAATACCTTAAGTTGTAACTATATTGGACTCAAAACCAATTCAACTCTTAGGTTCTACCAACATCAAACCTAAATACCTTAAGTCCTAACTACATTGGACTTAAATTCAACTCTTAGGTTCTTCCTACAGTGAACCTAAATACCTTAATTCCTAACTACATTTGACTTAAAACCAATTAAACTCTTAGGTTCTACCTACATTGAACCTAAAATATCTTAAGTCTTAATTACATTGGACTTGAACCATTTCTAGTCTTTAGGTTCTACCTATATTGAATCTAGAACATCTTAAGTCCTATCCACATTGGACTTAAAACTCTTGGTTCTACCTACATTGAGCCTGAATCATCTTTAGTTTCATCGACATTAAACCTAAATCTTAGTTTTTAATTAAACTCTCTCAGGTCTAATTGACATATGACCTAAAACAAATGACATCATAAAAATCTAACTGACATAAATGACATAAAATTCATCTTAAAAGACATTAAAACACAACTTAAACATCTGTGTTCACATTTACGATGAATTCTTGGATGACACAATCTATGGTTGATGACAAGAATCTTCCAGTCTTGTTTTAAACACCTTTCAGACTAAGTAAATTTGAATACTTCACGGCCCCGGGACGACGGAGCCATAAACATCTTGACCGGCTCATTTAAAAATTATTCAAATAATTAAATGACCAACTAAAATTGATAAATCTGACAATATGGTTTTATGCTAATCGTGTTCTCTTTTGTAGGTTTAAACATGAAAACAAAATTTCACTTCAGATTTCCTTTGCATGTTATAGGGTGTGCTAACTTTATTTTGCAAGAAGACTTTCAAAAGCGGAATTTCAAGACAACAGAACCAGACAAAAACAGACAAAACAAAATAAAATGACATGACATAACACAAAACCTTTAGGGTAGAATCATATACTTAGGAATCTATTACCCCATGAACAAAAAATTTGATGTTTCTTCCCTTAATCTTGACATTTTAGAAGAATGAGTGTTAACAAGAATCATGAGTTTTCTTAGGTAAATCTAGAATTGCCTAAGATGTAATTAACTATAGGATCATGATCCTATAGGAAAATTAGAATTCAGAATAGGTGATCAACCTAAATCTTTGGTTATCAGACCATTTATGTGGTTATCCTTATATGAGATTTTGACATTCTAGACTCATCTATATAAGTTTACCACCCAACATTTCTCTTGTTTTCTATCATTTAACCTTTCCCGTTTTCTTAATTCCTTTAATACTTAAGGATCTTTTACTTGATCCAAAATATTAAGGTAAATTGGAAAAATAGGGCAATAAGATAGATAAACAAAGTGGCGACTCCAACATCCTTATCGACAATAGACACGATGACACGAGATAACAAACGAGAATTGGCAGCGACTGCGGATGGTGAGCTCCGGTCGGTGACATGTCTATCATAGACATCATGAAATATATATTAATCATAGATATTATAGAGTGTCTGTTGTGAATATCACGGAATGTCTGTTGTGAATGCCACATAATTTCTGTAAATATATGTTATAAATGTTTCATGATGTAGGACATCGTCATCTCGGGGCAGTAAAATATTAAAATTTACTTAGTCGGAAAAGTGTTTAAACCAGGACCGAAAGATTCTTGTCAGCAACCATAAATTGCGTTGTCCAAGAAATCTTCGTAAATCAGAACAAAGATGTTTTTGTTTAAGTTTTAATGAATTTTATGTTGTTTAAGTGGGTGAGTTAGATTTTTATGAAGTCATTTGTTTTAGGCCATATGATGATTAAACCTGAAAGAGTTTAATTAAAGCCTAAGATTTAGGTTTAATGAAGATGATTTAGTTTCAATGTAAGTAGAATATAGAGTTATAAGTCCAATGTAGATAGGACTTAAGATGTTTTCTGTTCAATGTAGGTAGAACCAAAAGATTGGAAATGGTTTAAGTCCAATGTATTTAGGACTTAAGATGTTTTAGGTTCAATGTAGGTAGAACATAAGGATTGGAATCTTTTTAAATCCAATTTGAGTAGGTAATTTAGGTTCATTATAGGTAGAGCCTAAATATTGGAAATGGTTTAAGTCTAATGTAATTAGGACATAAGATGTTTTAGGTTCAATGTAGGTAGAATCTAATGGTTTAAAATGATTTAAGTACAATGTAGTTAGGACTTAAAATATTTTAGGTTCAATGTAGGTAGAACCTAATATTTTAAAATGGTTGCAATCCAATAAATAATTAATATGTTTAAGGTTTAATGTAGGTAGAACCTAATGGATTGAAAGTGGTTTAAGTCCAATGTGAGTAGGACTTAAGGTAATTTAGGTTCAATGTAGGTTGAACCTAAGGAAAAATGGTTTAAGTCCAATGTAGTTAGGACTTAAAATATTATAGGTTCAATGTAGGTAGAACCTAAAGTCAATTTAGGTTCAATATTGGACCTAAGATTTGAAATAGTTTTAATTCCAATATGGTTATGACTTAAAGTTGAGTGGATTTAAGTTCAATGTAGGTTGGACTTAAACTTTAAGTTAATTTAGGTTAACTTGAGTTGAACCTAAGAGTTTGAGTTGGATTAGTTTCAACTTGGGTTGAATCTGAAGATTTGAATTGAGTTAGGTTCAAGTTAAGTTAAACCTAAGCGATTGAACTGGGTTAGATCCAAGTTGGGTTGAACCTAAATGTTTGTGTGATTTTAAGTCCAAGTCGGGTTGAAATTAAGAGTTTCGATTGATTCGAGTCTAATGTAGTTAAGACTTATGGGTTGAGTTAGGTTCAAGTTGGGTTGAACCTAAATGTTTGTGTTGATTTAAGTCCAAATTAGGTTGAACTTAAGAGTTTGAATTGACTTAAGTCTAATGTAGTTAAGACATAGGGTTGAGTTAGGTTCAAGTTGGGTTGAACCTAAGAATTTAAAGTTGAGTTAGGTTCAATTTGGGTTGAACCAAAAGTTGATGGTTACTTAGGTTCAATTTAGGTTGAACCTATGTTAAAGGTTTGATTTAGGTTCAGTGTATGTCGAACCTAAGGTTTGGTTAACTTGGGTTACATTTGGGTTGAACCTAGGTTTGAAGTTGAGTTAGGTTCAATTTCGGTTGAACCTAAAGTTAATGTTGACTTAGGTTCAAATTAGGTTGAACCTAAGTTAATGGTTAGATTTAGGTTCAGTATATGTCGAACCTAAGGTTTGGTTAACTTGGGTTCAATTTGTGTTGAACCTAAGTTTTAGGTTTGATTTAGGTTCAATGCGGGTTGAACCTAAGGTTGGATTTGACCTAATTGGGGTTAGGTCTAATTATGGTTTAGAGGCAACTTAAGCCTTATGTAACTAAGGATTAAGATGTAATTAAGTCTAATAATGGTTAGACTTAATTAGGTTTAAAGATTGTTAAGCCAAATGTAAGTAAGGCTTGATGGTTAATTAAGTCTAATTGGGTTAGACTTAATTAGGTTTTAATTGTTATCTTAAACCTAATGTAATTAAGGGTAATTAAGGTTTAATTAAGGTTTAAGTTGATTAATTAGGTCTAATTAGGGGTTAGACCTAATTATGGTTCATGGTTAATTAAACCTAATGTAAATAAGGTTTAATTGACTAATTAGGTCTAATTTGGGGCCAGACCTAATTATGGTTTGTTAATTAAAGGTAATGTAAGTAAGGTCTAATTAGATTAATTATGTCAAATTAGGGGTTATACCAAATAATGGTTTATGGTTAATTAAACCTAATGAAATTAAGGTTTAATTAAGTTAATTACATCTAATTAAGGGTTAGACCTAATTATGGTTTATGGTTAATTAAACCTAATGTAAGTAAGGTTGAATTAGATTAATTAGGTGTAATTATGGTTAGACCTAATTATGATTTATGGTAAATTAAAACTAATGTAAGTCAGGTTTAATAAGATTAACTAGGCTTAATTTGGGCTAAGTCTAATTATGGTTTAAGGTGATTAAGCCTAATGTAAGTAAGGCTTAATGAGGTTAATCAGATCTAATCCTCGTTAGACATAATTGAGGTTTATGGTGTTAGACCTAATTGAGGTTTATGGTGTTAAACCTAATGTAATTAAGGTCTAACAGAGTTTAATTAGGCCTAAATGTGGTTTACACCTAATTAGGGTTTATGATGTTAAACCAAATGTAGTTAAGGTTTAATTAGGTCTAAATTTTGGTTTAGACTTAATTAGGGTTATGTTGACTTAAACCTAATGTAGTTAAGGTTTAACTATGGTTTAATTAGGTTTTAAAGTGGTTTAAACCTAATTAAAGTTTATGGAGTTAAACCTAATGTAGTTACGGTTTAACTAGGTTTAATTAAGTCTAAATAAGGTTTAGATCTAATTAAGGTTTATGATGTTAAACCTAATCTAGTTAATGTCTAACAAAGTTTTAATTAGGCCTAAATATTGTTTAGACCTAATTTGGATTTAAGATGTTTGGGTTCAACTAAATGGAACCTAAGTGTCTTTATTTGGTTTATCCTGAATTCAGATTATGTCTAGGTTGACTAGACTTGAATGTTTTGTCATTTTGAGTCCATGGGGTTAGACTCAATGATCTTTGAGAAGATGGTTAAACCCTATATGTCACAAAAAGGCTAGTGTCCAAGCTTAAAATTATATATGGTTAGTTTTGCAATTTTGACTTTAGAGATGAAATATAATTTTTAAATTTGTAAATTGTTAAAATTTGTCATTTTAGAGTTCAGAAATGTCACTCTAAGTTTTTTACCATTTCTAATTTTAATTTCTAACATCGGCATTCATTGATTTGGCTCAAGATCTCTCTAGATCTTGGGTCAAATTCAAATATTTTGTTTTCAGAGGATCAGTTCCTCCAAATTAAGACATCCATAGGTTAACATATTATGGATTGTTACTTCACTTCACAATGTGTGGAATCTGAACCGAAATTAAGTTTTCAGCCCATACCTTAGCCACAGTTGATGACGCTTAAATCTGATTGCTTCTAAAGCTTCGCCTGGTTGTTAGCAAGCTTGTCCTTGCTCCAATTTAAGTTGAAATGGGCTCTGTGGAGGAGTTCAATCAAATGGTGAATTCAATTTCACTGAACTCTGTAGTAGAGGCTATGGGAAGTTCCAATTTCAGTTGGAAACTTCTTCTTTGAGATCAATGATGGATTTTGAGCAATCTATTTGAGGTTTTTTGAGGGTTTTGTGTCAAACCCAAAAATCTATCTTGATTTTCTTTTTAGAAATTGGGCTTCTACATTTCAATATAGAGGCTCGATCCAAAGGGGTTTTGTTGCTTAAAGAAGAGGCAACAAATTTGGTCTTAGAGGTTTCAGTAATTGGGCAGTGTATGGATCTCTCCTTCGTATAGAAGCTTACAGCCAGCTCATTTATAGCCATTAATGGTGGCTTCCTAGATCAAGGCTTTGCAGGGAAGGTAGATTTTATCCTTAGAATGATCTGAGGATAAGTTCTAAAGGTAATCATCATATGGATAAAGCTCTCCATCAATTATCCTTGTAAATCTTCATTTAGGTTTGAAATTTGAGCTTCCCTTTTGGCCATCCCCCATTGGCAAGCTTGAGTGGTGTGAGTGGTAGCTCAATCAGCCTGATACAGCCTTCACCAAGTCTATTTTGTGGGTCATTTAATGATGTCAAGGAAGGGATGACCTCATCGTCCTTCATTATGTTAAGCTCATGATTACCTTAATGATGAGAAAATGAGGTTAACACAAGTCTCTTTATCATTGGAGGGAGATGGAGGTGTAGGATGAGCTTACCACCCTTTCTTTCCATCATTCATGAAGAAATGACACATAAGTTCCTCCCTTCATGAATACCACATAATGATTTTTATCTTTTTGTCAAGGATGATGTGTCATGGGTTATAATCAGTCTTATGGGTCATGAATGACCTATTAGATAACCCTTCATCTGTTCAATTTAATTTTGAAAATTGTTTATGGATTTTAGATGTCATATGTGATGTAATTTAATTTAGGGTTAAATGCTCATAAATCCATTTTTAATTAACTATGTAATTGATTAAAAATGTAGGAAATTATAACATTAACACATAAAATGGTCAGAATGATTTTGGGTGTTGATCATTTGACCAATTTCATCAATTGGTTCAAAATTGAATATCTTGACCAAAGTTGACCAATGTTGACAAGATTTGACCAAAGTTGACCAATTCTGGTCTAGGGTTGACCAATGTGACTTGCCTAACCTTCTCATGGTTAGGTTAGTCATGGGGTCCATGTGTTGGTGATATGACTTGGATTTAACCAAGGTTGACCCAGGTTGATCAGAATGTTCAAATTCACCATATGATGTTGTTTTGATCATATTGTGGTCATTTGGGTCTATTGATGATCAAACGTTCAATGTGGTGACCATGGGATTCAATGTAGTCATCTTGGCTAATTGTTGGTCTATGGTTGACAAAAAGAATAATTTAACCAATTTGGTGTTTTAGGCTTGGTCTTAATAGTTCAATTTGACCAATTTAGGGTTTATTCTGATCGACTGGTCCAAGTTGACCAGTTTGACCAAAATTGACCACTTTGACAAAAACTGACCATCTCGGTCAATGTTGACCAACTGGATCAATTGGGTGTCATTGGCAACTTTATGGTCAATGTAATGACCATTTGGTCAAGATTTGACTAGACTAGAAATTTTCACCATTCATCTGATCATGTTAGAGTGTTGTCATTTTTGAGATCCAAAAAGAATACTTTGAGGGTTATTTCAATTTTTAATATTTTAGTGACCCTAGATATTTCCAAAGAAGTCAATATTGGTAGACCCTTTATCTTGATGATCACAATGATCATTTTCAAGTTTTTTAATATGTCTAAGAATTTTAAGTCGTAAGATTTCAAGTCTTCAGTTTCACCGACATTAAACGTAAATATTTGGTTTCAATTAAACTCTCTTAGGTCTATACGACATATGGCCTAAAATAAATGACATCATAAAAATCTAACTCACCAACATAAAAGACATCTTAAAAGACATTAAAACTTTAACTTGAACAACTGTGTTCACATTTACGAGGATTTCTTGGATGACGCAATTATGGTTGCTGACAAAAATCTTCTAATCCTAGTTTAAACACCTTTCGCACTAAGTAAATCTTAATATTTTAAGGCCCTATGAAGACGGAGCCATAGACAGCTTGACTGGGTCGTTTAAAAATTATTCAACCAATTAAATGACCAACTAAAACTGATAAATCTGAAGCCATGAGTTTATGTTAATTGTGTTCTATTTTACAGGTTTATTAGAGACATGAAAACAAAATTTCGCTTTAGATTTCCTTTGCATTGTTGACCTCACTTTTGGTTGAGGTCTAGAAACTTCTTTAGTAGCCTAGGTCTAGCCATAGGACTTTCCTATTGACTAGTCTTAGAAAACTAGAAAAGGTACCCTCACCATTAGAAATTCAAAACTCTTCTCTTTACTCAACTTGAA
>NW_018237611.1:620-1336 GCF_001263595.1 Phalaenopsis equestris | reverse complement strand
AAATAAAAAATCCACCAAATTGATTAACCAATTGACCTCAAAATAACTTTCACCCTTCATGAAAGTTGTTCCTCATGGTCTCCTACACCAAATTCCATATTTAATTGGGCCAATTGGCATGCCTAACCTAGTCCAAACATGAGATTTGGTCATATGCACCTCCTTGGACTTATGGTCAAATCCAAATCAATTGAGCTTGGTATGGTCAAATGAGCCTTACCATAACTCATCTTAGACTCTAGGATTTAGTTTAAAGCCAGCCACAAACCCATGGTTAAGCTTGATATTTGTGCCATGGGTAAATTTTTGAAAAAAATTCTTAAAGGGATAATAAAGAGGTTAAATCAATGTACTTAACATACCAAATGTCCATACCCTATGATGCCATTTTTACTGAGCATCATAAGCTTTAACCATGATCCAACCCTTGGTTAGCCACCTTAACTTAAGCAAAAGCCCAAAATCGTGAGCCCCCTACATGGCTAATACCCAAACTCATGCCAAGAAGCCACCTCAGCTCAAATTGAGCTGTGGGATCCTCTGCTTGACACCTAAGCAGTGGGGCTAACCCCTTCATTGGCCAGCCAAGCTCCCCATTGGCCAATTTCTATAAAATCTACCCCTCACGGCCATGGAGGGGTGTGGTAAAAAATTTTTACTAAGCCCTCCCAAAATCCTCAGAGAGCTTCTCTAAGAGCCCCTTAGTACATTTCAAT
>NW_018237611.1:0-362 GCF_001263595.1 Phalaenopsis equestris | reverse complement strand
TCTTTGGGATCTAACGAAGGTGTGAAGAATCTCTGATTGAGGCTACACCTCTTAGAGCAAAGGTATAACTCACTCTCTCTCCCCTTCGCGAGCTCTACATTTACAATGGCTTGATTTCATATTATGTTTACCATATAGATGTATTTGTCTCTTTAAGACAAGTAATTTGAAAAAATAATCACTAAAATCCATTAAGAAATGAGGGAGATATTAAGCTTTTAAATGGACGGCTCTCGGTTAAGGCTATCGGGGACGATGAACGGATGTCGTCCATCCTCGCGTGTATTGAATGAACGCCGGAGATCAAGCCTGATGATCCTATGGGATGATACAGCGCTACGCGTGGCAGCTGACTCAGAAGG
>NW_018237610.1:0-1689 GCF_001263595.1 Phalaenopsis equestris | reverse complement strand
TTTTCTTCATTTTGATGTACCTAAAACCAAAAACAAAAGAAAACATACCTTTAAAGTGTAATATCATAATTAAATAAAACATAAAAAACAGTACATTTTTAAGCGTATCAAAATCCCCCAAACTTAAACATTACTTGTCTTCAAGTAATACAACATTTTTAAAATAATTCATTTTGAGCTATGAAGAAGTAAAAATTCATTGTCAATCTTCAAGCTTTGTTCTTTAATGGCCAATCATGGAGAAGAGCCCCCTCTTAAATAAAGCAAAATTGAAGCCGCGCGCTGTAATCTGAGTTAATGTGATTAAGAGTGATGTTATCCAAATGAGGAAAAATAGTAATAAGTAGCAAGTGTACAGGAGATTAAAAATATCAATTGATGTAATAATTACAATAATTTACTTAATTACACAAATGAGTTATGAGCGTTGGGTATCAAAACGGCAAAATGAGTAATAATTACCTGGAAATAAGATGAAGGTACAATTTTTATAAGTTTTTGTGCTGCAGAAACATCCAATGATAATAGCGTCCATGAATGGACTTCTAAGTTAATGATTGCTTGGTAATGATGAGTTTAACGAAACTATTGACTTTTCGAAGCCATGAACGATGCCTACAACAAGAAAAGATTCTTCTTTCTTGCAAGTTTAGTTCAAATTTACACTAGCTTGCTACATACAGGTGGTGATGTTTGAACCTTGAAAGAGGGATGCTCTTAAGTAAGATATTGAAGAGGCCGTGGTGGGTTGATTTTGTGTTGTTCAATGCCTTTTTGTGTTGTTGCAGTATTTAGATTATTTCAACGATAAAAATATTTAGTGGAAGGTTTAGCATGTCATCATGCAATGTCATCATGCTAATATAAAGATAATTTAGTCTTAATTTTAAATACAAATTTTCATGCGATAAGAAGAAGAAATGCAACGCTCATGCGAGAGTTCTATTATGGTCGAAATCCAAAGAGAGATTATGAAAGATTATGCAGCCTTATTTTATTGAAATTGATACGCCGTCAACAAATTTCTATCATTTAGAATAAATCTCGGACAAAAATCTCGAGATAATTTAATAGTAAGAATTATTCAAACTTCAATTAAAAGTCATCAATAACTCTGATTTCAGCAAACTCACAATCAAACTGATCAACTCAAAGAGACGACCTAATTATCAAAATTGGCTTAATCTAGGTCAAATCAAGCCTGACTTAAGTCGTTAAACCACTTTTCAAAGTTTTTAATGCATAATTGGAATATCAAATAGATTCCAAATCTGACAATATTATAATCAGAATGAGCGTCTTGGCAAAATAAATCTAACTGGCCCAAGATCGATTAGATTCAATATCATTAGTGCATTCAAAGGTCCACCGAACATCATTTGATCAAGGAAATCTCTCAGGGCCGTTTATTGGAGAGTTGTCCAAATTCATTTCTTATTTGCAGAGAGACCTCTTCTATACTATAAATAGAGCCCTACCCTTCCTCATGAGAAAAGGAAGGGGGTTAGTTGAGCCAGAAGAAGACTGAAGCTTGGACGAGGAGCTTGACAGTGACTTTATATATGCTTAAAAATACAAGTATTTAATACTGCTGCTAAAAGATTTAATTCCTCGGCAACATCCCCAAAAACTTAATAACAGTTATAGATTTGATAAAGATGGATGTATAAAATATTCAATAATTATAAA
>NW_018237609.1:0-441 GCF_001263595.1 Phalaenopsis equestris | reverse complement strand
CTACTGGCCCATGAATGCTCTTGAGTAGAATCTCACTTGCATGATGTCCTGTCGCTGAGGTTCGCAGTTCATGCTAAGGTTTCTCCACCTCAAAATCTAGTCTACTAGAGTCTCGTTAGGCTTTTGTTTTCCCATCATGAGATCTCCAATAGAAATAAGATGTTGTACTCCGGCAAATCTTTTTACAAATAATAGTTCTAACTCGTCGAATGTCTTGACCAATTCGTTGAGCAACTCAGCATACCAATCGAAAGCAACTCCTGACATGCTGCTGACGAACTGTTGACAGAGTAAAGCTTTGTTGTTTCTTGTATTGCCACAACTGGCTCGGAAATGTGCTATGTGCTCTCTGGGATTTCCTGTCCCGTCAAATAGCTTAAAGTTCGGTGACACAAAACCCTAGGGCTAGGGTATGGCATCAAACTTCTCCGGGTAAGGTCT
>NW_018237608.1:0-505 GCF_001263595.1 Phalaenopsis equestris | reverse complement strand
AGGAAAAACTAGACCTCAACTAAAAATGAGGTCAATAATGGGTGGAGTACAATCTGGAGCAAATCATCCAAGAAAATATTAAACCCAATCCAAAATGCATCAGCACAAGCCTCCGTTCAGAGTCTTCAGCTTGCCAAGCCTGAGATGAAGATTATGCCAGAAGATCCATCATCATCAAAGAAGAAGAAAAGGAATACCACCACAAAGACTGATAGCGACGGATAATACGGGGGGTAGGATAGGGGCTGTCTCTGCTAGATTAGTTGTCTCAGATTCGGGGAAGAAAATCCTCGAACCCCTAACCTTGTATGATTATCTTTTTGCCCCTCCGGGGTCTTATGAATATAATGATTATGATTTCAGTTACGTTTTAACTGCTTATAGTGATAACATAATCGATTATGACCAATCTAACTTTAATCTCAATTCCTAAAACGATCCTCACATCATACTTAAGTTTGATGAACCTGCTAATAAGACCAAAGAAGACATCGACAATACCGAT
>NW_018237607.1:4571-5077 GCF_001263595.1 Phalaenopsis equestris | reverse complement strand
TTTAAAGAGGATATTAGCAGGATCAGTGTTAATTTACCTCATCGCTCCCACCATGTTAAAGAAAATAAAAAATTATTGTTGTTCAAGATTTTTCAGTGTTCTACTATTGTTGAATAAGTTTAGCAGATAATTGCACGTTAAATGAAAAGGAAAGATTTTGGGAAAAGTGAAACCAACTGACTGAGAGGCTTAAACCTCAATAGAATGATGGTTAAGCAGGGGGTGATATAAGATGAAGTTTTAGTATTGTGATGACTTCAGGATAGGATAAAATTAATGCCCTAATAAATGAGTCATCCACTTTAACAAATTTGGACTGGGTCCTAAGTTGATTTCAAAATAAAATAGTGTGATTTGAATATGAGTAATTGACTCAGGATATCATGAGCCTTTTAATTTCTTGTCATGTGACTGGGTCTTGATTTTCAAATGAGTTATAATGCCCCAGAATTTGTCTTAAAAAATATTTAAGGATTATGATTTAGGGGAGTTTGGACATTCAAAAT
>NW_018237607.1:0-2386 GCF_001263595.1 Phalaenopsis equestris | reverse complement strand
CGGCGTCATGTACTTAATGTTTTTATTTCTTTGCACTATTAATACTTCTTAAGTTAAATGTAAGTCCTTGTGCTTTCCATCTTGATTAAGTCTCCTCATACATCTTTCTATCCTCCAAAATTGTTAAAATTAAAATTAAAATTAAGTATTTTTAAAAAAACATCAAATTAAAATTGAATCTTCGCCGCGACCTTCAGTTTTTCTGATGGTTAGTTCTGGAATCTCCTTCCTTTTTCCTTAGCGGGAGTCCCTGCTTACTACCTAGTGAAAATCTTCTACTCTTTCTTTTGTTTTGTTCTGAGTATACTGACTCAGCAATCGTGTTGATTTTTTTGATCTCTTCAGTCAACGCAAATACGTGCGGTGTGTCGGCCCAGTACACCACTCTTATTAGAGGTCCATTTGTTGACCTTACTTTTGGTTGAAGTATAGTTTCCTTCTTAGAAGCTTAGGGACTAGCCATAGGACTTTCTTGTTGACTATTCCTAGAGGACTAGTAAAGGAACCCTCACCATTAGAATCTCGAAACTCTTTTTTGCTCAATTTGAAGTTCCACATATTGGTCCTATACTTTAACATTTAGTAGGTGGGGAAAGTTTGGGGGAGCTCAAAAGGAGTCCCCATAGGAGTGCTTGGCCTTAAGGTAGACCCTGGGTGGTGTGGCCTTGGTCAGTTTCACACACACACACTTGATTCCCTCCCCTTATACTCACAACCTCCGTCTTTAGTCAAATATGCTTATATGGTCCCTTAACTTTTTGAGAAACTCATGTAGATGGTCCCTTCGGCCACTAGCCTTAGGCTAGGGTTTAGCTGAGACCAGTACATGAAGGACCCAATGTAGGAAATTCTATTGGTTCATAGCTCAAATAGGGTGGATTTGTGGTTGGCAACCCCAATCCTATTATAATACCTAATTTTGTCTTTTTCATCTAAAAAATACCCCAATTTACCAAACTGCCCATGAAACCCCAATTTTGTTCAAAACCACAAAAATTTCCTAACACCCAATTTTGTCCAAAAAACTTACTAAAATACCCCTAATTTTGCCAAAATTACAAAAAAAATCCTTAGTGACCCAAACTGTCCCAAAACCTTCAAAATAATTTCAAATATCCTCAAAACAAATTTGAACTGCTCCTTTTATCTCAATTTGACCAATTTGGACCAAAAGCCCCAAATTTCCCTTAATGGTCTAATTACCCCAATTCACCCCTAATGTCCACTAATTTGATCATAATTTTCCCAAATTTCAATTTTAAACTCAAATTCATCATGCCTGATATTGATTGAAACCAAATCCAAGTTCAAATGGACCCAAATTTTAAACCCAAATCTTAAGCTCAATTCAAAATCCCCAATTTGACCCTAAGCCAAAATTCCACCAAATTGAACCCCAAACCTATCCAATTGCCCAATTTTTTAATCCTAAATTCTTTACAACACTTCCCCACATCAAATTGAACCCTTAACTAGCCTTGATCAAGCCGTAATCTTACTCAACTTCAACATGGACGAAAACCCCCAATTTTGGCCCAAACTCCAAATTCCACCAAATTGAACTTCACAACCCCAAAATTTCCACTCAATTGGTAATGGAAACTTTCCATGGCAATCCCTTAGACCAATTTGAACCATCAATTGGGTCTAACCAAAACCCTAGCCCAATTGAAACCTAAGGCTAACCCAAATGCACCAAAATTGGCCATGTAAAAATTCCATCAAACTGAGCTTCCAAATCAGCTCAAAATCACTCAATGCTTTCTCTAAACCCTTTATGACAATCATCTACACCATTTTGATCAATTAATTGAGCTTAATTTTATGACTAGCTTGACCCAAACCCAACTTCAAGAAAAAATGCCCAAAATTGAACCCATGCACTAAAGTTGACCAAAACAAATCAAATTGATCAAGCCAAAGCCACCACAACCATCCTTTGGATCCTCAAGACCAGGCTAAACCCATCTAGCCCACTCAATATGTGACATGGACCAATGGTCTCTTTATTTAAGGGATCTCCTCCAATATTTTTCTTAAACCAAGATACACTTGCCATCCAACTTAACCATTGAGGGTTAATCATCATTAACTTTTTTCTAGCTCCTTTAACTCTTTTAGACACCACCCCTAGCCTTGTCGGCCGACCTAATGGCCAGAAAACCCAAAACTGAGAGAGTCCTCTCACCGAAATGCACTCAAATTCACCCATCCAAGCTGGCCATCTTAATTGGTCTTTGGAATTCTTCAGCCCTCCACATAAGTTGCTAAGTGCACCTGAATTGAAGCCCTGAGCTCCACACCTTTTATGGCTATTTAAACTCCCTCTTCTACAACAAAAAAAAAAAAAACTAATCAATTTCCTTGGGGAGACTCTACTCAATTG